>NW_005871552.1:463765-494956 GCF_000147115.1 Myotis lucifugus | reverse complement strand
TCCCCCCCCTGCTGACCTGGTCACCCTCACAGCCCCCCTGCTGGCCTGGTCATCCCTTACTGCCCCCCCCCTGCTGGCCTGGTTGCCCCACACAGCCTGCTGTTCAGTTGTTTGGTCGTCCCTCACTAACCCCCCCTGCTGGCCTGGTTGCCCTACACACCCTGCTGCTCAGTGGTTTGGTTGGCCCTCACTAAGCCCCCTGCTGGCCTGGTCACCCCACACAGCCTGCTTGTTCAGTCATTTGGTCATCCCTCACTAACCCCCCCTGCTGGCCTGGTTGTAGGCAGCCATCTTGTGAGGGTGTGAGGGTCAATTTGCATATTACCTCTTTAGTATATAGGATTCCTTTGACCAACTACAGATCTCTAGGTCCCTGAATTTTCTTTTGAATCAGTCTTAACATCTTACTGTTTTCTTCATTGATTGAATTGAATAAAATCTTTGACTTTTTTTTCTGTTTGTATGAGTCAATGTTGTCACTTTTTTGAAAATTATACTTTGCAAATGGTATTGGCAACATGAGCTCTCATATAATGATAAAACCATATTTCCAGCCTCATTCATCCTAAAGTTAAACCTTGTAAACTATAAGATGGATAACATAAACCTGTATATATATGTATATATACTTTGAAACTCAATATTAAAGACTATAAAGATCTCAATATTAAAAACTATAAATTGATCAAATGTTTAAGAACTATGGACTCATTTTAAGAAACTGATTCTATAGACCCCTGTTTCTTGTTTTATTTTCATAAGCACAACTGAATCATCTGAGTTTGATTTTTTTCTGTGTACCACTGACTATCTGTATTAAAGACACTGACACATGAATCAGAAAGAAAAGGAATTTTAGATATTCTCAAGGGTCGATTTGCATGATGACAATGTTTGTACATCAAAAGAATGCTGCTCTCTCAGGGCCCAGGAGACAGGTAAACAAAATCAACTTGTGATTTCAACCAAGGAATTCATGAAACATGTAAATAAACCAAGTCCGATGAAATGATTGGCACCGTATATTTGAGATGATGGTATTTGGGGATACTTTTCTGTAATTATGAGCTCCAGAATTTGGTGTTAGTGAGAGAATGCCCCTCACTAAGAGATTTGCTCCCCTGTGTAGTTTCTGGGAAGGGTGACACTCAACAGAAGCTTCGGGAGAAAAGATGGTTTCGTAGCCGGAGGGAAGTGTGAATTGCAGGTTTGTGTTCGGCATAAGGCAGTCATTGCACAGGGCAGAGGGCTCTCTAGGTCTGAGGCTGACACGGTCCCTGCCGTCAAGGGGCTCAGTCTTGCCGAGGAGACACACCACGGGAAGAACATGAGCAAGTGGAATAATAAAAAATGCCCCCAGAGAGGCGTACGTGCTCTGGAGGTCAGAGGAAGATGACATACCGAGTTGTAGGATCCAGGAATGGCCTTGGGGGAAGGTACAATTTAAGACGAATCTTAAAGAAGATCTAGTATTTTATCAGACGGAGATGCAGGCTGCGTACTTCAGTCCAAGTCCAGAGTGTTAGCAAAGAAACAGACGGGAAACAGAATGGCAGTGTTTGAGGAAAGAATCCCGAACGACAGAATGGGAGCAGTACACGGGCCAGACGGTAGGAACCTCTTTAGCGCTGGGCTTGGGGAGTTTGTTCTTATTTCAGTAGAAAAATGAATGTCTGAATAAGGAACCAAGAAGTCTGTTCTAAAATTTCCATCTGGCAGTAGTGCTTGTGAAACGGGAAGGAATTGATACTGAGCGCTTAGAGTTTGCCGGATGTGTTCCCCCATTAAATCCTCACGCCCCCGCCCCCTCCCCCATAAGTAGGGATTACACCTGCACTACAGATAAAGAGAGATTAAAAAATTACAGCCACAGCTGAAGAAAATGGCAGAGATAGGCTCCAACTCCAAAGCCTACTTTCTTTCTACCAAACCTTGCTACCTGGCAGCAAGGACTGGAGGTGCGAAGACCATCTCGGAAACTGTTGTAACAATCTAAGTCACAGGTGATGAGGGCCAGGACTGAGATTACAGCTCTGAAAATGGAGAGAAGGACGCAAATTAAAGAAGCATCAAAGGACAGTCTGTGGGATGTGGCAATGAAAATATACCCCTAGGAAGCGTCTGAATAACACGGAGCGTTTAGGCCCAGGCTCAGGAAACGACGGAGCTGTTCACAGAAACAGCGTCTGGAGAAGGACCTGATTGTGTGGGGAAGACGATGAAGTTCCATTTTTATCAAGTTGATCGTGCGATCACCCATAGTCAGGCAGACGGCCTCATTTTAAGATGAAGTAAGCATCCGAATAGAAGTGAGAATCGAAGACATCAGATAATGCTAAACGCAAAGAAGTATGCAAGAGACAGAATTTTAGAAAGTGCCAAGATTTAGGTGAGAAGACGGAGGAGACAGACTATTAGAAGAAGATTCTGAATCATGCAACAACCAGGATCAAAACAGGAGAGAGTGAGAGTTTCAAGGGAGTGACTCCCAGGATTGGGAGTTGAGCCGAATGAACACTGGTGGCCTCAGGGTCCAGCCCTGCAGAGAGCTCTGGTCACCCTGGATGGTGGTCCAGGAAGCCCTCGGGCACAGGCCCGGCTGAGGGGCTGGGAAGCCATGAACCAGTGCTGATGCAGAAGAAGAGAAGGGGCGAGCAGCACGTCAAAGGCGGTTCTGCTTACCGGTGATCAGAAGGAAGTGGGGCGAGGGAAGGAAGATGCTAGAGAGAGAACAGGTAATTAATGGGACCAACACCCAGTGTTGGGGGTGCAGGGAAAAAAGAGTGGTTTTGCTTGTCTTCCTTTCACATCAACAGAAAACCTGTTTCTGTATGGACTTGTCTCCGCTTAAAAACCAGCATTTATGGTACCATGTGCCTCCAACTTGGAATGGGAACGGGTAAGTCACCATCAAGTGCACGGAGCCTTCTTCTGAAGCCTCTATTTTCACAACAAAATGCTGCCGTTTGGCAGTGAGGTCTGCTTGTGTTTAAGCTGGCAGAGGGCATGGCCTGGAACCCTCTGTTGGTAGTTCGGCCGTATAGTTTTATTATTATTTAAAGCATCACTTTCAGCAATTTATGAAACCAAAATATGTGCTGGCTAATGTTTTCTGGAAACTGAAAGTCCCTAGCCAATCCCGAGACTTGGTAAGGATTTTTATTTTGGTCGTCCTGAGCTTACTGTAACCGGGGTGGCTGCGTTGCTATGGTGATTTGTTCTCAAAACAGCCCTTTGCCATAATACATGGAAACAGCAGATGAATCTACTTTATGCTGACTTGATCGTGACATTAATGCTGGTGGAAACATCCCCCGCGCTCCCATGAGGACGCGTGTGTGTGGAGGACTTTCGCATTGTTGCCAAGAAGGCATTGGCTAAAAGAAACACAACTGTGGCTTTTTAAACCTGGGCCTTCACAATTTGAACCGCAGAATGCCGTTGGCTCACAGCCCAGAGCTCTACCACGGGGGTGGTTGCAGCTGCAGAAGGTTCATCATTGAAGCAATTAAGTTGTTTCATTGCTCCAGTGTGGGCATAACCTGAGAGTTGTGACTCACGCCCCATTCTGTCACTAATAATTGGGAGGAAGAGGGGACAGGATGCACAAAAATGTCAGCTGCTTCTTCCATTCCTCTTGCAAATCTCTAACTCCCTAAGAGATCTGTCCTTGACGTGTGGGAAGAAAGACAGGCAGGTCTCAACGCCAAGGCGTGGCGCTGCCCGTCTCCACCGGTAGGCGTCGCCATCGAGTCACAGGTCCTAACCTAGCTCCGCTGGAGTCCCCGGACACAGGATGGCTGCACTTTGAATGGGGATGCATCTGCCTCTGATTCTTGCCTAACCATGACATGGGAGAGAGAGAAAAAAAGTAGCTGCCTGATTTCCAGCATGACTCATTATAAACAAAGAGAGGACAGCTTGACTGCCTCTTATCAGAGCCCGAGTATGCGCCCCAGGACTGAGGGTGAGTCAGACTGCAAGTCGCAAGTCTTTTGTTGGCTGCAGAGATTTTTTTTTTCCCTGCGGAAGAGGTGGCTGGGGAGGTGGGGGGAGCGGGGGGGGGGGTACTATTGCTATCTTAAATACTACCAGTGACCCCATGGTAAGCCCTGGGTTTCTAGGTGAGGTCAGATTTCCCTTACAACCTAAAGGGCTTCCAGGTTGAAGAAAAAAACTGGCCATACTCACAAGGTAACGCGTTTGGCGTTGGTAGAAATATTAGGACTTCCACCGGGACGGTTTCACAACATACACAGATGCCAATAATCCTCAGAGTGTAGGTACACTTTAAGTATGTGTCATTTATTGTATGTAAATTATACTAACAGTTTCATGGGGGGAAAACCCCAGCCAACCTATGCTGATTGTGATTTATCATGAAGCTCTGCACACCCCCTCACTTCCTCCTCTGTTGCCTTGTGTTTGGGTGCAAACACAGACAAAGGGGGCATGCCTGAGGACGCGTGATGTCATATCATCCAACACTGACCTGCTGAGCCCAAGCTCCCCGAGTGTGCGTTGGTAGATGAGTTGGTTTTTACTGAATGGAGCCAGTCGGGATGGGCATATAAAGCGCAGGCTGGCAACAAATTTGGAGCTGGGGGAGATGCTGGGGAGCAAAGGACAAAAGAGGCGCCTTTACCGTGTCTGCCCCACCCTCTCCTGGGAAGCCAGGAGCCAGGAGCCAGGAGAAGTCTGTTTACGCCTCTGGTGCCTTCATATTTCAGCAAATACAAGTCAGGTCAAGCCAACAGCGTGAAGGCACTCAAGAAAGAGCCTGGCTGATGGGCTGTGCAGGCAGACTTCGCACACACACACACACACACACACACACTCACGTGAAATGAATTAACACTTGGAAATGAGCAAACCAGGGAGCAAGTTCATTTAGACCAGTGGTTCTCAACCTTCCTAATGCCGTGACCCTTTAATACAGTTCCTCATGTTGTGGTGACCCCCAACCATAAAATTATTTTCGTTGCTACTTCATAACTGTAATGTTGCTACTGTTATGAGTCGTAATGTAAATATCTGATATGCAGGATGTCTTTTCATTGTTACAAATTGAACATAATTAAAGCATAGTGATTAATCACAAAAACAATATGTAATTATATATGTGTTTTCCGATGGTCTTAGGCGACCCCTGTGAAAGGGTCGTTCGACCCCCAAAGGGGTTGTGACCCACAGGTTGGCGACCCACAGGTTGAGAACCACTGATTTAGGGGGAAATGAACACACATGTGCTTGGATGGCAAAAAGAATGAAATCTATTGGCAAGTGGGACTAATAGTGGAAAGAGCAGCAATGAGGGGAGGGGGGGGGGCTCAGAGTTTTATTGTTGTTGCTTTTTTTTTTTTAATGTAAACGACCTCAGTTGGGAAAGTATGATCATGTGTTTATGCACGGACTTGGTTATGATCTTCTGCAAAGTACGTGAGAGTTTTCTCCTTTCAGATAGTAAGCCCTGAGTGGACGGGAAATGTGACTCATCTTCCTCTTGCTATAGTCTCTCACCAATGCCTCCTTCTGACTGATAGCCTCATGGGGAAGGTCTGGATTCATTCTTCCACTTTCCCATATGTCTGTTCCTGTCGCTGGCCTTTGGTTAACAGATTCAACGTACACATCAAAGTGATTTGGAGCATTTGTCATCTTAACGAGATGGTCCTTCACTGAGGAGGGTTTTGTCTTATTAATGTTGTAATCTCTTGGTCGCTGTTGCTAAATCTGGGTGGAGGGGTGTATGTGTGTTTTTTTCTGACTCCCTGGATTCTGTATAGACTGTGGAGGCGTGTCTTTGCCACAGTGACTGATCTCACATGTAATGGCTGTGTCCTTAATTTCAGAGACAATCCCAAATTTCAACTATTCTTTTGACAGAGCCTCAGAAAGACATCTTTTTAGGTCACTTTTTGCTGTACAAAATATGATCTGTAGAAATGTGAATGCTCACTCGACAAGTGTTTTCTCTTGCAACCCAGGGTCTTCAAAATTATTATTTGGAAAACAATGCCAGTGTACTCAGCGAACATTCATGAAGTGCCTACTGTGCGCCACAACAGTAGTACACAGCCCAGAGGTTGACGTTACAGATGGTTGTTTTTTCCCAGATCCTAGAGAGTCTGAAAAGCAGAGCCAGCTTTCATATTTGTACCATCATGGAATTACAGTAAAGATTACACGTATTTACAAAACACACACTCATTGCCTGGAAATGACCAAGCCCTCAAAGCACTGTGATATGCCTTACAGAGTTCTGGGTGCTTTTAGCGTAGGTTACAGAAGTTGTAAAAGGATCCTTCGTGGCAAGCCGCCAAGCAAGGCCTTATTTCACATTTAATGCCTTGTAGGAATAAGATAGCGTGAGACCAGTCTTTGCAGACGAGGGAGCTTAGTTATCTTGAAAAGCCGCGGAGCCCAGGCCCTCGTTGTTGAAGACCTTTGGGCTCTCCCCTGGTGTCGCTGAGCGGTGTTGGAGGGTACGCTTGAAATGGACGAAAATGTCGGTAAAAGGAAAGACATTCACCAGGTAGGTCTGTGTAACTTCTTCCTTCGAGCAGTTTAGGAGAGGCCTCTGTCTGTGGCTTTCAGTTGGCGCTCCAAACCTTGGATCTATCCCTTCAAACTGACTCTTCAATCTATCATCGCTTCCCAAGTTTCCTCTCGTGAACAGTCTCATTTCCTGTGCCCTGTTCTAACTTTTGTTTAACGTGCATTTTTCTCATTGGACCACTAGTGCCCAGAATTGGAGTAATTCTAATCCCCAGTCCATGGAACACGCTCACTGTTGACCCAGGCATGACCTGCTTTTATCTATTTAGCTTGTTATATTTAATAATCCAGAAAGTACTCATGAAACACCCCCAACACACACACACGCACACATACACAGGACTAGAACCTTGCCAATAAGATTATAACTCACATATAACCATATACATTCACCCCCACCCTATCTCCCTGCTTTTCCCAAGCCAAAGTGAATCTTCCTCCTGGTTTATGTTCAGTATTTCCTTGCTTTCTTTTTTTGTCTATTTGTTTCTTATATGTATTCCAAAAAGTGTGGGCATCTTGTTCTTGACTTTATAGAAAATACGTCATGAATGTTTATTGGTAGGACTAATAATGTTAAGATTCATCCTACTGTCGCATGTGGCTGTCTCTCATTTGTTTTGGCTCCTCTATAGTATCCTATAATATTTTATTTTGGTCATTTGGATTATTCACAGGTGCTTGTTAATATACAGCGCTTTTTTTGTGTGTGCTGTACATGAGGTCTCTAGATTTATTCATCAGCCATAGCTGTCACGTTGTGTCTTTGATCAGCATCTCCCCATGTCACCCACCTCCCCGCCCCTGACAACCACCGTTGACTCTCTGCTTCTATGGACTCAATTCTTTTTATATCCCACATACAAATGAGGTCATGCAGCTCTTTTCTTTCTGTGTCTAGCTCACTTCACTCAGCCCCGAAGGTCCATCCATGTTGTTGCAAATGGCAGGGTCTCTTTCGTTCCTAAGGCCAAATAATATTCCACTGTGTATATGCACCACGATTTCTTTATCTGCTCATCCCTGGATGGGCCCTGAGGATGTTTTCTCATCTTGGCGACTGTGAATGATGCTGCAGTGAACATGGGAATGCAGAGGAGGTGCTGATTTCACCTCCTAGATCATGTACTAGAAACAACTCTTTTTGAATCGCTTGGGCAGGGGCACAGCTTCTCAACTATGCTTCTGTGTGGGTTACTGCTGGTCCCACAGCCTCAAATCACAAGAGCGATTTGCATGGAGAAGGAAAGGTCAACAAGTGTCCCTGTGGGGAGAGAGGGTAGTCGGGTAGAGATCACCAGCTCCTTCTGGTCATGTAAACAGTGCTTGTATGAACATCCTCATACCTAGTCTATACACGTGCAAACATTTCCCATGAGTACATACTTGCAAGTGGAATTGTTCAGTTAAATAGTATATGTGCATGTTCAACTTTAGGGGGCCATGCCAAGCTATTGTCTAAAGTGGTTGCACCAATCTGCACTCCATCAATGTGTATGAGAACCGATGGATCCGCATCCTCTCCAACACTTGCGAACGTCAGACTTTTTCATTTTTGTTGATTGATTGTGCATGAACCAGTATCTCCTTACGGTCCTGATTTGCATTTTGACCCATAAGGCTGAGCATCTCGTTTATGTGATTGGCCAAACAGATCTCTCTCCTTCTCAGAAGTGTCTGTTCAGGTTTTTGGTCCATTTTCCTCCAATGGTTTGTGACCTTCTTATTAAAGGAGCACTTAACATGTTCTCAACACTGATCCTTTGTTTGTTACCCACTTTCTCTGAGGTATCTCTCATGAATAAAAGTTCTTAATAGAGTAAAATGCATCAATCTTTTATAAGGAATGCTTTTTCTTTAAGAAATCTTTTTAAAAAATTATTTCATAAATCTTTTCCTGTCATCATATCTACAAGGTATTTATCTGTATTTTAACTGAAAATGAAAAGGCTAAGAAACTGTGAAAGTACAGGTGGGAAAGAGGAAGCAACCGAATCCCAGGCATTGGTGCCCAGCCACCTGCAGGGCGCAGGGGTTGAGATGTGGTGAGTGGCAGGACCAGGCCCTGGGGCCATTTATAGCCATGGTAGGCTTTTGCAATATTAATTAGTTGTGTACAGTTGACCTTTGAACAATGCAGGAATTAGGAGTGCTGACCTCCCCCCTCCCCACCCCCCCGCCATGCAATCAGAAATCCATCTATAACTTTTAACTCCCCGGAAAACTTAACGACTAGTGGCCTACTGTTAACCAGAAGGTTTACCGCTAACATAAACAGTCGATTCACACATATTTTCTAAGTTATATGTATGACATACTGTATTCTTACAATAACGTTAGCTAGAGAAAATAAAATGTCATTAAGAAAATCATAAGGAAGAGAAAATATATTTACAGTATTTATTGAAAGAAACCTGTGTGTAAGTGGACCCGCACAGTTCAAACCTGTGTTGTTCAGGGTCAACTGTATTTTTTCCTTTGGCCATAAACAAACATAGTCTCGTCAAGTTTGGGCTACGGAAAAGAGTGTAGGAAAGAAAAGAAAAACCACCCTCCTATCACTCAGGTGTTTTCTATAGTACTTATTCATATGCAAGTCTCCTGATACACACATATCTTGTTCTCTTGAAAGTCTCTAACCCTTCACCTGGTCACCAGCACCCTAACCCTAGCCATGGACACTTTCCAGATATTGCCATCCTTGACATAGGAGTAGCCTCTACCAGTGTTGACCGTTACCTTAAAAAAGAGTGAGCTTTTATTAAAGAAAGTATACTTAGGACCAGCTGGTGTGGCTCGGTGGTTGAGCCTTGACCCATGAACCAAGAGGTGACTGGTTTGTTTCCCAGCCAGGACACATGCCCAGGTTGTGGGCTTGATCCCCAGTCGGGGTGTGCAGGAGGCAGCCAATAGATGATGATTTTCTCTCTCATCGATGCTTCTATCTCTCTATCCCTCTCCCTTCCTCTTTCTCTCTCTTAAAAAGAATCAATAAAAATATTTTTAAAAACTTAAAAAGAAAGTATACCTAGACTCTTCCGTGATTGTTAGAAAGTAAGACTAGGCAAAAATAACTGTATCTAATTTTACTAGCCAGAGATATATTTCTGGCATCTTTTCTTTTGTTACTTACATATATAATTTATATCATTTAAAATGGAATCTTTCTACATATGCCATTTTGTAAGTTTTTGCCTGACATTGTATAGTTTTTTTAATGTGACAAATGTTCTTCCACATCATTATTTGAGTGATAAGAGTACTTTCTCATGCCGGCGAAATCTAAATGCTTATAAAGTGTGCATCGCCCTAACCGGTCTGGCTCAGTGGATAGAGCGTCGGCCTGCGGACTGAAAGGTCCCAGGTTCGATTCCGGCTAAGGGTATGTACCTTGGTTTCGGGCACATCCCCAGTAAAAGGTGTGCAGGAGGCGGCTGATCGATGTTTCTCTCTCATTGATGTTTCTAACTCTCTATCCCTCTCTGTTCCTCTCTGTGAAAAATCAATAAAATATATTTTGGAAAAAAAATAATAATAAAGTGTGCATCACAGCCACAATGAAAACTGATGATGGCTAGTGAGTGCTCTCACACTTCCCATCAGCCCTGGGTGTTACTAAATCATGTCTCTGCTGTGGACCCTTACATTTCCAATTGTTTCCGTTTAGAAGCAATGATGACATGAGACTTTTTCACACTAAACTTTTATGCACATCCATGACAATGTTCTTCAGGATAAATTCTGATAAGTGAGAATTCCTAACCGTGGGTTAAAACATGTTTTAACTTTCTTGTATACATACAGCTGCATTGCTCTCCAAGGAGGTCTTATCAATTTATAAGCTGATTAGCAGGGTATAAAAAAGCCTATTTTTCCACACTCTCGCTAAGAATAATATTGTTGTGCCTTTTATCATCCATCATCAGTATGCTAAGTTCAGATTCCACTTCTTTATTTTAATTTGTATTTCATCAATTACTATTGAGGTTAAATTTTTTCATATGTTTCTTGACCATTCTTTTAGTATATATTTCTCTCTCTTGCTCTCCTCTCTCTCGGTGTGTGTGTGTGTGTGTGTGTGTGTGTGTGTGTGTGTGAATTGCTTATTGGTATCATTGCCCCTGTCATCTAGCAAATATTTCTTTTATTTATTTGTGAGAATTATATCTTTAAGGGGTTTCACAAGTGTCATATGTTTTTCTAAATTTGTCTTTTTTTCTATGCTTTTGCCTTCCAGATTTTTAAAATTTTATATGTTGTCAAATTGCTCAGTATTTTAAAAATTCATTTTTTATTTGAGAATATATAAAACTCACCTCAATGTTCTTTGGTACGCGTTTCATTTTTTTTTAATATTTAAATTTCTGTGCCATTGAAAACTTAGGTCTGTTTGTGATGTGGGGTATGTAGCTAACTGTTTTCAAAATGGTTGACCTAACACTATTTGCTGAAAATATTTTCCTTACCTGCTGATTTGAATCAGCACCTTTGTCTTACACTGTATTTATGCCTACACTTGGATGCATTTCCATACTTTCAATTTTGTTCCCATTATGTTGATTGTTCCTACAATTGTATCTTATATGTCTGATTATCATATAACTTGTTGGACAGATGCTTCCTTATTATTATGTCCTTTGAAATTTTTATTGGCTAACTTGCTACCCTTAAGTAGTCTTCCAGATGAGCCACTAAGACTCTTTTGGTCCAATTTCCCCCCGAAAAGGTTATGTTTAGACTTTTATTGGCCTGGCATTGCATGTATGTTATTTTGGTAATAATGGGTATCCTTACAATATTAGGAAAACGGTGTGTTTAACTTGTGTTGAGGTCGTTTTTCATGTTCTTCCGTATTTTGTAGTTTGAGTCGTAAATGCTGCACATTTCCTGCTAATTCAGTTCAAAGTTATTTGTTGTTATTGCAAATCGTGACTAAACTCTCTTTCCTTCCCAAACCCTAGTCATTCTGCTATATTAATTTTTATGGAGTTTATAACTGACTATCTTACAGAATTCTTTTTCATTTCAATGGTATTTCGGTTGATTCTTTGGGATATTACAAGTAGGGCATCACTTCATTCAAAACTAGTATTGATAGTCTTGTCCCCCTTCAATAATTATACTTCTTTTTCTATTGTTTGTCTTACAGCATGTGTTCAGGAATTCAGGTGCCCATGGGCCCAGGCAATAACATAAACGAGTGAATTGGGCCAGGGGAGGTCTTTAGCAAGTGAGAGAGCACAGATCTTGTCTAAAGGGGGAAGTTCTTACTCAGCTCCAGCCAGTTTCTGCCATTTGGAAAATAGGCCTGGTGTTGACAGATGGTCAGATTTTTTAAAGAGATATACCAAAGTTCCTTTTTTAAATGTTGGAAATGAACTCAAAATTTTAAAACACCAGGCAAGTCAAATATAGACTATCAGCCTCACAGTGTGCCCCACTTTGACTAGAGCTTACAGAATTTAATACTGTACTGTGTTGGAATACCAGGCATTTTTGCCTTATCCTGGTTTGAGTAGAAATGCTTCCATTACTTGACCAATTAGCTATTTTGTAGACTCTTGATTTATTCTTTTTCACGTTAAGCCTCTGTCTCCAATTTAATAAGGTTGTTGTAGGAGGAGAAGAAATTGAATTCTATTGGCTGGTATGGTTTTCTTCTTTGACCTATGAATGCTATGAATCCATAAATTTTCTAATATCAAACCATCCTTGCACCTGTGATTTCTGAGCTGTACTTAGTCATGTTACATCATTCTTTTAAATATATTGTTGTATTCCATACTTTGTTTTATTTAATGATTACAAAATAGGAGAAAGGAAGTTTTGTTTTTAGCAGCAAAATTCACCTACTTCCTCTCTGTCCCACGGCCACCACTATCCCCTCCTTGTTTTCTTGGGTAAATAGTATGACCTGCTGCTTAGAGCAGTGGTTCTCAACCTTCTGGCCCTTTAAATACAGTTCCTCATGTTGTGACCCAACCATAAAATTATTTTCGTTGCTACTTCCTAACTGTAATGTTGCTACTGTTATGAATCGTAATGTAAATATCTGATATGCAGGATGGTCTTAGGCGACCCCTGTGAAAGGGTCGTTCGACCCCCAAAGGGGTCGCGACCCACAGGTTGAGAACCGCTGGCTTAGAGGGAAGGAAGAAGTAATAAGACTTCATAGCAGCCAGCCAGACATGGCTTTTGTTTTGCTGGGGGAGAAAGGTCAAAGCCAGATTGTTCACAGTAAAGAAATCTTTTTGTGTTTTTTAGGGGCTCTTGAGGGACTTGGGGCAAAGAACTTGGGGGAGGGGACCAAGATGTCTAATAATGTCTGCTGTGGTTTGTATGTGGTTCCTTCTCTGATGTCCCAACGCTATTAACAGAGTCCCCATTTGTCTTCGGTGTGCTGTAGAGTTGGATCTCTTTTTGCAACGTGACAGACTGCTAAGCTGCACCACCCTTAGATGCAGACAAAGGCAGCTCCTGCCCTTACATTAGAGGGCCCTGCTCTGGCCCTCATTTACCCACACTCTTCCCCAATAGGCGAGGAGACCACGGGGCCATGGAGAAAGCCCTGCAAGTGGGTACAGGCCCATTTGGGTTGGGGACTCTGGGATCCTGGGTGTCTGAGTCCAATGCCCCCTGCCTCCTAGACCTTGTTCTGACTGCCCAGGACCCAGAATCCTCTCCCTAACCTGCACCCAGGGCCTGTGCAGGCTTTTTCCCAAGTCTGTTCTCCCAATGGAGGACCACACCACAGGCGTCTGCATTCCTAGGCCCGAGAAGTCGGCAAAGAGGTATGATTGTGTGGAGGGTGGATAAAGCCTGGACATGCGTGCTAGAGTATCCATACTATTTCCACAAAGTCCATTCCAGGGGTCCTCAAACTTTTTAAACAGGGGGCCAGTTCACTGTCCCTCAGACCGTTGGAGGGCCGGACTATAGTTTAAAAAAAAAACTATGAACAAATTCCTATGCACACTGCACATATCTTATTTTGAAGTAAAAAAACAAAATGGGAACAAATACAATATTTGTATTTGCATGTGGCCCCATTCTGATATAGGGCCCAGCTGGGGCCTATAAGGAAAGGGTATTCAGCTGTCCTATGTCATCCAATAATATCTTAAGATGCCAAGGAGCCTGAGAGAATTCTCAACTCAAACTTGGCTCCTCAAGTGGTTATGAAGGTCTATTCCTCAAGCTGTAAGTATGACAAATATTAAACACAGTTGGCTTCACTTATAGCAAAAGTCTATCATCAAGTCTCCCAGAGCTGCCATAACAAAGTACCACAACTTATTCTCTCATAGTTCTCCACAGTCTAGAAGTCGAAAGTCCAAAATCAAGGTGTTAGCCGAGTTGAGCTTCCTCCAAAAGCTCTGGGGAAGAATCCTTCCTTGTCTTTTCCAGCTTCTGGTGGCTCTCAGAACGTCTTGGCATTCCTTGACTTGTAGCCTCATTGCCCCCACCTCTGCTGTCATCATCGCATGAACTTCTGCGCATCGTCACAGTGTATCTGTGTGTCCTCTCCTCTTCTTAGAAAGACACCAGTCCTTGATTCAGGGTCCACCCTAATCCATTATGATCTCATCTTAATAATTTCACTTGCAAAGACTCTATTTCCAAATAAGATCACATTCTGAGGTTCCAGGTGGATGTGGATTTTGGAGGGACACCTCCACCAAGTACATTCTCCATAAATCAGTTTGGGCTATATTGCTCTTGTTTTCCCCCCTTAGCGTTTCTGTCTCTCTGTCTTCTCAGTATATGGTTACCAGGGTTAGGTTAACTTTGTAAAATCAATTGCAGCACTTTGAAACTTCTTTAAACTCTGGAAGCAACTAAATGATTGAGACATGATTTCTTCTCGTACGGTTTTATAGAATTCACCCCTCCCTCTGCCCCAATAGTCGGAGCCCTTGTGTTTCATCAAAGTAGCAGAGTTCTTGATCAGTTTATCCAATGACTTTGGGGCCAGTTGGATTTTTCATTTAAAAAAATGTTTTATTGAATTTATTGGGATGACATTGGTTAATAAAGTTATATAGGTTTCAGCTATACAATTCCATACTACATAATCTGTGTATTGTATTATTGTTCACCACCCAAAGTCAAGTCTCCTTCCATCACCATTTAAGCCCCCTTTGCCTTCTATCGCCCCCCACCTCCCTTCCCCTCTGGTAATCACCATACTGTTGTCTATATGTCTATGGGGATTTGGGGGTTATTTTGCTTAATCTCTTCATTTTTTTCACCCAGCCCCCCAGACGCCCTTCCCTCTAACAGCTATCAGTCTGTTTTGTGTATCTATGAGCCTGTTTCTGTTTATTTGTTTGTTAGATTCCACATATAAGTGAAATTGTATGGTATTTGTCTTTCTCTGACTGGCTTATTTCTCTTAGCATAATACTCTCTAAGTCCATCCATGCTGTCACAAAAGGTAAGATTTCCTTCTTTTTTATGGTCAAGTGGTATTCCATCATGTAAATATACCACTGCTTTTTTTATACATTCATCTACTGATGGACACCTGGGCAGCTTCCAAATCTTGGCTATTGTAGATAACACTGCAATGAACATAGGGGTGCATATATTCTTTCGAATCAGAGTTTCATGTTTTTTTGTTTTGTTTTGTTAATCCTCACCTCAGGATATTTTTTTCCATTGACTTTTTAGAGAGAATGGAAGCAACAGGGGTGGGGGGTGGTAGTGGGGGAGGCACAGAGAGAGACACATTGACTGGTTGCCTCCTGCATGCACCCCGACTGGAACTGGGATCGAGCCTGCAATCGAGGTACGTGTCCTTGACCAGAATCGAACCTGCAACCCTTCAGTCCACAGGCCAACATTCTAACCACTGAATAAAACCTCCTAGAGCAGTGTTTCTGGTTTCTTCCAATAAATTGCCAGAAGTGGAATCACTGAGTCATAAGGCAGTTCCACTTTAAAATTTTTGGAGGAAACTCCATACTGTTTTCTACAGTGGCTGCACCAATCTGCATTCATAATTGTGCAGGAAGGTGATCAGGCCGGCGGGGGGGTGGGGTGGGGGAGGAGTTAGGGGCAACCAGGCAGGCAGGCAGGTGAGCGGTTAGGAGCCAGTGGTCCAGGATTGTGAGAGGGATGACCTGGATTGGAGAGGGTGCAGGCTGGGCTGAGGGGACCCCCACCCCCATGCATGAATTTCATGCACCAGGCCTCTAGGATAGGATAATACTGGAAGTCCTAGCCACAACAATCAGACAAGAAAAAATAAAAGATTGGAAAGGAGGAAGTAAAACTGTAATTATTTGCAGATGACATGATACTGTATATAGAGAACCCAGCTCTGGTGCTCTGGGCTGGGAGTCTGTTATGGGGCTGAAAACCCCGTACTCCTCATGGGGAACCTTTGCAGCCAGGTTTTCCCTCTGGAGTCTCAGCAACTGACCATGGGAACAGGGCCAGCCCTTTTCATGTCCCTACCCTTCCTACCAGTCTCAATGTAGCTTCTTCTGTAAATCCTTCGTTATAAAACTTCTATTCACCTGGTCTTCCGTTGCTTATGCAGATTGATTGTTCTATATTTTAGTTGTAATTCCCATTTGGTCCTTGGAGGAGGTGAGTGTAACATCCACCTAGCCCACTGCCATCTTGGATCTCCCCTCCAGCGGGATTTTTCTACCTCTTCTCGAGTGAATGTTATTGCCTTCTTTTGGTTAATATTTTATTAGCATAAATTTAAACACAGTATGCTCTTAGCTTTAATCTTCTTCCATGTTTTTGTTTTAGGTCCCTTTTATATTCTAGTGCTATTTATCTGGGCTTTTTTTTCTAGTGTAACCTTGCCAGAGGTTTGTCTCTTTTATGAGTCTTTTTAAAAGAGCTAGCTCTTTGATTTATCATGAATTCTATTGTTTTTCTGTTTTCTAATTTGCTTATGTCTGCTTTTATCTTTCATTTGTTCCTTCTGCCATCCTTAGATTTATTCGTTTTTAATCTCAGTTTTTTAGTTAATTGACCTTTTTTTCATTTTTATTTAATAGCAAAACCTTTTAAGCGAGAAAGATAAATATCACACAATCTCACTCATTTGTGGAATATAATGAACAACATAAACTGATGAGCCAAAATAGAGCCAGAGGAAAAAAATATTTTAAAACATAATAGAAGTAATCCTAGTATTTGCAGATCTTTAATATTTCCTACAACTTTTGTGATATTATACTATGTTAATACAGTTTGGGTAATATTATTATATTTAAAATTCTTTTTCTTGAAATATTAATTTTTATTGCATGTAACATTATTATATTTAAAATAGTTTTTCTTGAAAATGAAAATAAATAAAGAAATAAACACCTTTTAAGCTATATTTTTTCTCCAGTGAGTAGCCAGAGAGAGAGATGCACTGTGAGAACATCTGAGCTAGGAGAGAGGGGCCAGAAATAGAAAAAAATCAAAACCACGCGACTGTGTTGGGACTTGGCTATGCATCCAAAACACCAGTTGTTGAGATAATGCTGCTTTATGCATCACTTCTTGTCTATTGTTGCTTCCTGCTGAATACTAACAAGGGAGCAAAAGTGGCCTCTAGTTGCTAGAAACTAAATGTTTGTCACAACCCCCCCAAAAAAAAAAATTCATATGTTGAAACCTAACCCCCAGTGTGATGGTATTAGGAGGCGAAGCCTTTGGGAGGTGATTAGGTCATGGGGGTGGAGCCCTCATGAATGGGATTAGTGCCCTTATAAAAGTGACCCCAGAGAGCTCTCTCATCTCTTCCACCATGCGAGGACAAAGTGAAAGGATAACTATCTATGAACAGAGTCCTCACCAGACACCAAATATGCCTGCCCCTTCATCTTGGACTTCCAACCTTCAGAACTGTGAGCAATCCATTTCTGTTGCTTGTAAACTACCCATCAGTCTATGATATTCTCTTATAGCAGCTGGAAAGGACTAAAACACTAGTGAAGGGCTGGGAGCCATCTTTCCAGCAGTGATACTGTAATTGTGACCCTTCAAACTTTATCCTTCCCTGTAGGATTCATGGCCTCTTTGAATCACTTTTGTCTAATTCGGGCGGGGGGAGAGGAGGCTGGGGCTCCATGCTGGTTGTTTGGAGTTGCATCAGCCAACCCGAGAATGCTATGGCTGCATGACAGACAGCTGCACAACCTGGGCGTGTTTCCCACACCCTGGCACAAAAGCCTTCCCCACCCATACTTTCACCTCCTTAACAGCTCTCTGGCTCTGGGGGAACTTATGCAAGGACTCCTGAGGGAACATTAAGAGAAAGACGACAGGGAGCCTGTGACGGGTGTTGACTGGAAATATGAATCGTTGGCACAGGTGCGAGTACAGGCGTACGGTGGGGACTGAAACACATTTTTCAGCCAGAGTGGGCTAAGGCTGCTTGCAATGAGGTCTTGAAAAGACTCAGTTTCAAGGCTGCCTGGAACCTCAGCAGAGGACAGGAGTAGACTGGGGCCAGGATACCTGACCCTGCCACCTGGTCTCTAGGGGGAGCTTGGTGCAGGACAGGGTACATATCCAATGGTCTTTTGTAGGCAGAGGTCAGCACAGAGGAAATACAGAATTTTAGGGACAGGAGAATGGGGGGTCCCTTCTTCACTGAATGTAGATCTTCAGTCCCAATCAGCTCATTGCAGAATCTCAGTCCTAGCATTTCATTGCTAAGATGATGGGGAAAATAAACATTTACTTAGCTGTCCCTGTGTGCCAGATATTGTGCTTAGTTTTATTTTTAGCAACTTTATAGGGATAGAATTTACATACCAAAGGATTGACTTATTGTGAATGTACAATTCAGTGATTTTCAAAAAATTTATAAGGTTGCAAAGCCATTATCATAATCCAGTTTTAGGATATTCCATCACTTCCCAACACTCCCTCAAGCCTGTTTTCAATCAGTCCACATTCCCATTCTCAATTCCAGGCAACCAATGAACTTTTGGTCTCTACAAATTTGTCTTTTCTGCGCATGTCATAGAAATTGAATCATGCAATATGAAGTCTTTGGCATCTGCTTCTTTCACTTAGTGTAATGTTTTTGAGATTTGTCTATATAGTAGCATATATCAATACTTTGTTCCTTTTTATTGCCAAATAGTATTCCATTATATGAATATATACATTTTGTGTATCTGTTGACAAGTTGATGGACATTTGCATCATTTCAGCTTGTTAGCTATTATGAATCGTGCTACTGTGAAATTCACTTACCAGTCTTTGTGTGGACATATGTCTTCATTTCTTTTGGAGAAATACTTAAGCGTGGAATTTCTGAGTTGTATAATAAGCTTATGTTTAACTTTTAAAGAAACTGTCCAACTGTTTTTCTAAAGTAGCTGCAACCTTTTACATTCCTACCAACAATATATGAGCGTTCTAATTTCTCCACATCTTTGATAATACATGCTATTGTCTGTCTTTTTTATTATAACCATTCTTGTGGGTGTGTAGAGATATCTGAGTTTTACCTGGTGTTTAGTTTTATATTAGTCAGGATAGGCCAGATTATGCTGAGGTAAGAAACAAACCTTAGACATTATTGGCTTAAAACAAAAAAAAAGGTTTATTTCTCACTCATGATAGCTGTCCAGCAATGATTAGAACCAGGGAGGTAGGGCAGTGCTAGCAAAGACACCCAGGGACTCAGGCTGCTGGAAACTCTTGGAGTTAAAAAGTAAACTGCACACCAACTCTGAAAGTTTCTACCTGGTAGCAAGAAATCACCTTCCCTCTTATGTTGCTGGCCAGCAAGTCATATGGTCATGGTTAACTTCAAAGGGGATGAAAAGCATAATTGAAATATTGTGAATAGACGAATGCATTTCACAACTACTGAGAGGAAGGTACAACCATCGCTCTTCTACACATTAGGAAACCAGAGCTCAGAGCCTGAGTGCCTTGATGGAGGATACATAGCCAATAAACTGAACCAAGGCAATCGAGCTTGTATTCCCAGTTACTATTGATTATAGATGGATTTTTGAGGCATCACCATTGGGAGAGTCGGGGAAAAGGACTCTGCTTGACCCAGAGTGGGTAGATCATAGATCTAGAGAGATCCTCAACACAGTCCCCGAGTTCTACTGGATATCGGTGCCTGCCTTAGGCACCAGGTAACCATCTCCTAAAAGGTAGAGAAGACCCCTGGTCTTTTCTTGACTACAAATCGTATCCCTCTGTGCCTTCTTCCCACCCCCGCCACATATGCACCATGTTTTTGCTCTCAAAAACTCAAGACCTAAAAGCCCTATGTGATTGGATCTAACAAAATAAACTTAATTCGAAAGCAACAAAAACACTGGAGGAGGCTCCATGTTCGTGAATAAGACACTGCAGCAGGTAACCCTCGGCAGGCTCCAGGATCAGACCTGGTTTGGAGACCTGGCTCTGTTGAGTTGCTTTAGAAACTTGTGCGAGGTGCTCCTCCAAGCCTCAGTTCCCTCCTGCGTGAAGAATCCATCTCACAGGGTTGCCAGGATTTACTCAGGAAGTGTCTGAAGAGCACGTAGCATGGTGCTTGGAACTCTGTGAGCCTAGGCGATTGTGTTACTGATACCAACACCAGTATAGTCATCATCAAAGCATGCGGGTAGATGGCAATAGGAAATTCTCCAGACTTGGTTCTCAGGGATTTGCTGGTCTTTGAATCATATTCTTGATGGAAATGACCCTTGGATACCCTTCCCCACCTGTCATCATGCCCTACTTCTGCCAACACTGGTGCAGGGCCAGTTATGATTAGTTGGGGAAAGGGAAGGGAATTCAAAAGAAGATGATGAGTGAGAGAATCAAATAAGAATGGGCCAGTGAGTGACAGGAGAGACAGTCATTTCCTTGAGGGTTGGAACAGCATCGTGCTGTGGTTAAGAACATGGTTCTACCCTTTTACCAGCTCCAGGACCCTGAGGAGGTCCCTCAACCTGCCTGGCCCTCTGTCTAGGTCAGTGATGGTGAACCTTTTGAGCTCGGCATGTCAGCATTTTGAAAAACCCTAACTTAACTCTGGTGCCGTGTCACATATAGAAATTTTTTGGTATTTGCAACCATAGTAAAACAAAGGCTTATATTTTTGATATTTATTTTATATATTTAAATGCCATTTAACAAAGAAAAATCAACCAAAAAAATGAGTTTGCGTGTCACCTCTGACACACGTGCCATAGGTTCACCATCACTGGTCTAGGAGAACTCACGAGGCGAGACCAAGGCAGCTTTAGTTTTGCCTCCTATTGTCTCTTTACCATTTCAGTGGGTAGGTCCTTGTCCTGGCGCTGATGAAAACTTCAGGTAAGCTCCACCATCTTCCTTTTGACAACGTTTTTTTTTTTAAGTCCTATGATTTCTAAGCCACAAATTAGTCTCATTTCTAAAATCAGAAAGTCCCATCCAATATATTAGTCAATCCTTCACACTTTATTTAAAGGTAAGCCTCTTTCCTCTCCCTCCGTCTGTGGCCCACAGTAGCAGGCCTTCAGGGAAGAGGGAAATAGACGCTATCTTACCCAACATACACATGCACGGGGTTGGAAGAGAGAAAATGCAAGGCAAGTAGGAGAGAGGGAGGAAAGTACTTAGTTGGCTGTTAGTCTAAGGCTGGCACTGCACCCTCAGGGAAAGTTTCCATGGGGTAATAGGCGGGTATTAGGAAGACCCCCGCACTGGGGCAGCGCAATTCAGACCACCAGCCCCTTCGTGCTCCTATGCACCTGGTGATCCACCTCCAGCCTCTGGTTGATGAGAGCTCGTTGACCCTCTAGGTCACCCTGTGAGACACTATCTAATACGATCCATTGGCCGGCTTGGTCCATGGATGATCTGTAGGAAACACTCATGGTCTTCTCCATAGAACGAGCTTTGAGTGTGCAAGTCAAGCTGACGTCAGATTTATAGCCACGTCTTTCACCCTCCAGACTGCTCAGTTCCATGTGCCCTGTGCCTCCATCTCTCCAGCTACAGGGACCATTCATCAAACTCCATAGGATCTCAAAGAAGCTGCTGTTATTGGCTATGAGGTGCAGGAATAGGTTAAGCATCTCCACTGTGTGTGTGTGTGTGTGTGTGTGTGTGTATGTGTGTGTGTGTGGGCAGGTGAATGACAGCATGGGATTTGCAACAACAACAAAAAAGTCTTCCTATAACCCTCTCTTAGTACTTGTTGAGTCTTTGATAGCCTCTTTGTGGATGACGAAACTGCAAGGATTAGAGTTGCAAAACTAGTTCTGAAGAATTTGCTTTTAAAAGCTACATCTGGTAACTCATTTTGCAATTTCATATCTATTTGATCTTGGTGTCTCACCTTCACTTTCTAATTTAGGGGAGAAACTTCCCTATTCATACTTACCTGTGGGGATTTTAGGAGATGCAATGATGTAATCGTTGAATGTGAAGTGCTAAGCAGAGTGCCTGACACAAAAACACCTCAGATCTATGCTGGTCTGGTTTGCTCTGAATCCCCAGCACCTAGCTGAGCAAATGACACCTAGAGAGTGTTTAATACGTGGTGGTGAATGACTTGTAAAGAACTACTGTGTTTCAAGGCAGAGTAAAACCAGTGCTAAATCAGTGTATACGTTCTCTATTGTGGCAACAAATGAAGTGGTAGGTAACTCTGGCTCAGGACAACCCGAGGAGGCTCCAGCAGGGAGGTGGTATTTGGGATTTCAGTGAACAAGAGGAAGCAGGAGGGTCCATGTTTTTGAACACGGAGCCCAACAGAGTTCTCAAAATCCTGTCTGATTATGAGGCAGGCTCTCTGTTAGGGATCTTTCAGCGGCCAGTGATAGAAAATCAGCTTTGAACGGCCTGTACAGCGAGGGGAAACAATTGGCTTATGAAAGTACAAAGTGGAAGAGTAGGGTCCAGTATTGGAACCCGCTGGATTCAGGGTTCAGATGTCACCAGGATCTGTTTTTCAGCTTCTCCTTCTCCCAGTGCTGATTTAACGCTCAGCCAGGCTCCCCCTGGGGTAGCACGCTGGCCCTTCCCGAGGCCACCTGCCTCCAGCTCAAATCCAGAGGGAAGTTATGAGTATCTTCATCCCAGCATTCCCAGAAAAGTCCAAGGGCCTGACCCAGCTCCCATGGCCATGCCTGCCTGACTCTCATTGATGGGGAGTTATGAGCTTGGTGGGTACCAGGCAGTAAAACCAACAGATATGTACCCCAAATGCTTCATTTTTACTACAAAAGACCAGGTTCTGCTGCTAAACTGCCTGACTTCCAATCCCAACTTCCCAGCTGTGTGACCTAGGCAACATACACAGTCTCAGTGCCTCCGTTTCTTCTGCTGTAGAATAGAGACAATAATGGTCCCCACCTTGTAGGGGTTTGGGAAAGATTGTTGAGTTTCCCCAAAGTGCTTAGAATGGCGCCTACAATGACATGGCCAAGGGCTGGGGTGATGGCAGCTCTTGTTACTCTGTTGACTGTTGCCCCATCACTTGCTGTGTATTCACTACCCCCCGCCCCCATCATCATCTTGGTGATGTGAGTACATCACCCGTCCAGCACACCTCTCCGTGCCACTCAGAGCAAAGCCACCCCAGGCCTGGAACCACAATGGCCGTGCCTAAAGAAGGTCCTTTTCATTCATGTTGCCCAGACATCGCTGTGCTTGGCAGCATGGAGGAAACCAAGAGGAGATCCTACCACTTGGTCCCTTCCCTTAGGGAGTTTGCAATCTAATCTAAGAGGCCAGAACACTGTGTCAAATACAGCCTGAACCAGGAGCCATTCCCAGGGGGAACTGCCAAAGGGCCCCGCCAGGGTGTTGATAGAGTGCCACCCTCCCTCCACGGCTCCTTCTCGGTTATAACGTGAATGAACCTTTAGAAAAAGAGATGGAGACGGAATCGGGCTGAACCCCCGTGTCTGACTCACCTGGCTTTCTCCCCCACCGCTCCTGGACCACATTTAAAACACAGGGGGACAACCCTCCCCCACGTAGTATCCCCAGGGTAACTCGAGAACATCCCTTACGCGAGTCTGTCCCTGCGGAAAGGACCTTTCGGTGACACTGAGCTGAGTGTATCCTGCTCTATTTATAGGCCCTGTTTTTTTTTTAATTTGAGTCCGTCTCTAAGAATAAATAATGAACTCATCCTGGGGGCAAGCCAGAGGCTACAACTCTGAGACGACCCACAAATCCCTTCCCCTCTCCTCGGGTTCTGGAAGGGACTCTGTAGTTCGAAGGTGAGCCACTTTCCTTTGCTGGGCTGGGGTGGGCTTCAGACCCAGGCGTGTTTGGAGATTTGGTTTTAGGGTGGTTTTCATGATGGTTTCTGGGAGCTTTTTTGGCGTTTGATTTTGGATTGGTGATGGGAAAACAGATCTTGGACCTCTTTGTTACGCTTAAAGGAAGGACAAAGACTAAATGGTTGGTTACACTTCGGATGCAGAGAGGCCCACTGATGTCCCTCAGTAGGAGGATGTGGCATTGGAGAACGGTTACCCTGTCCTTCCAGTACCCTCCTCACCTGGCAGTGAAGACTGGAGCCAGGCTATCTCATAAGATACGGGGGCTTTTTTTTTTTTTCAGAGTGTGTGATGAAGACCAGGTGCCATAACCCAAACTTTAGGTATCTAACCCCAGATCATGGTGCACGACAGTCCAAAGGAGCATTGTCTCTAGCAAATTAGAGTTTATGTTCCAAGCTTCCCCTGAGCTGACCGGCTGGTTTAGCGACTCCTCGAACCAGACCCCCTGAGTCTGAAGGAAATGACGTAAATGGAACCTTTGAGTTTGGTTCACAGTATGTGCACATTGCCGCCTCCTCCATTCTCCCTTTCCAGGAATTTATCTTTAAGAAGGTAATCAGGCTTCTCTGGGAAGGGAAAGAACAGTGTCTCTTCATTTATTTATTCTCCCAATATCTGTTGACCCTCTACTCTGTGCCAGATACTATTCTAGGCACAGGAGATGCCTTGATGAAGAGGACAGAGTGATCATGTGGTGACAAGGTCTGATTTACATTGAAAAAGATCAGCCTCTTTGCTCAGGCTCACAGGGAGGGGCTTCCCCAGCAGAGCCCGAGTTTCATTCATTTACCCATCCTTCCATTCAACAGGTATTTATGAGGCATGCTTTCCATGACAGGCACAGGGCTGGGTGACTAGATACACTGATCTACTAAAGAGATTCATCCTTGTCCTTAAGAAGTTTGGAAGATAGATGTCAATCAAATAATCACCTAAATATAGAAATTATTACCAACGTTTGGGAGTCCTGTAGAGCAAAGTTCAGGGTGACATGTGAGAGCTAACGGGAGGGACCAACCTGGCTGTGTGAGCAGAGAATTAGCAACAACTAAGAATACTTGAGTTGCCCCAGACGGTGTAGTGTCAATTGAGTACAGAGACAACTGATGTCTATCTGTAGGAGGTATGTTTTCGAGTTTCCATTAGCTGTGCTGGGCCATCCACACGCTCCCCTGATTGTTCTGAGGCCTGTCACCGGCTCGTAGGCCTCGGTAGCCGTGGGGAGCGTTTGTGTCCACGGAGAGCATGGGGGTTCCTTCCAGGTCATCTGCACATTGAGGTTTTGAAATTGACTTATGGGTCTGCTCTAGACAGGGCGAAATAGTCATTTTCTTATGGGGCGTCCTTCTCACTCTGCCTCGCTGGGTAAAGGAGTAAACAGTATCATCATCATCATCATATGTGGTTTTCATGCTCTTCCTCGTGAAGGGTGGTCTTGCTCAGAGACCTGGAGAGGATGCCCCCACGCTCTCCTCTGCAGGGTCAGGTCTTCGACTGTTCACATGCCTCAGCTTTGTAAAGGGAACTCCTCCAAACAGCAGTCGGTGCCTCACACATATCTTTCTGTATGAATTTGGGTGCAACTTTGAGCAAATCCTTCAGCAGAGAGCTCAGTTTCTTCATTTAGGAAATATGAGTCTATTTTAGCAAGTTTCAACCGGTGTGCCACAAGAATTTTTAAAACATGCAATACCTGACTATTTAGTCAGGGTCATTGACCTCTTTTCCCTTAGATTGTCAAAGAAAAAATGACAACAGCCAACACAGCAATAGCCGTATGGTGTGAATGAATCAAAATTTTACCTATTTTTTGTCGGAACAGCCAAAAATATATTTTTGGGTGTGCCATGGAATTTTAGTAATTAATTTATATGTGTTGTGAGATGAAAGAGTTTGAAAAATCATCGTTATATTTTGTCTCTTTTATGCCCAGGGTTTTGCTAGGTACCTTGGTAAAGCCCAGAAAAATATAAGAAATTGTCCTGCCCTCTAAAAGTTTTCAAGGCCATTCAGAAAAGAATGTCATTCATTGATTTAAATACTAGTGATTGAGCACCTACCGTGTGCCAGACACCCAACCAGGAATTGGAAGGTCCATGCAACACAGTCTTTGCTTCGTGGAGCTTACAGTCTAGTGAAGGGAGAGAGGTACCCAACCTCTCATTGAACAGGATCATTTCAGCTGGTTTTATACACGAGGCTGGTCAGAGAAGACCTCATAGAAGGCATGACCTTGGTGAGCTGAGACCTGAATGATGAGATGGAGTCAACTGTGAAGGGAAGAGCATTTGAGATAAAAAAAAAAAAAAAAGAAGGGCAAGTAGCCGAAACCAGTTTGGCTCAGATAGAGCTTCGGCCTTCGGACTGAAGGGTCTCAGGTTCGATTCTGGTCAGGGGCATGTAGCTGGGTTGCGGGCACATCCCCAGTAGGAGATGTGCAGGAGGCAGCTGATCGATGTTTCTCTCTCATCGATGTTTCTAACTATCTCTCCCTTCCTCTCTGTAAAAAATCAATAAAATATATTTTTAAAAAAATAAAAAATGAAGGGCAAGTAGACCACGAAGGTGATTGGCTTGTTTAAGAACTAGCGGGAAGCTGGTGTGACTGAGTGTGTACCAAACAGGTAAGTGATAGGTAGCCAGGGTGCAGGGTGCAGAGTGTGAATTTTCTTTTGAATGCAGGGGAAGCCTTTGGCAGGTAAGCAGGGCATTCCAGCCTGTACTTACCAATCTACCAGAGGGAGATCCTGTTGCCTCAGCGACATTTGGGGAACCCTAGGTAATTCTTAGATGGAAAGAGAAGAAATCAATGTTGGTCTGGATAAGAGAGAATAGTCACCCCTAATCTTAGAGGCTTTCCTGGGTAGGAGAGAATGAAACTGCAAAATGAGTAAATCATGAAACGGTCGTCTGCTTATTGCTCAGCATTCATTCCATCAAATCTCCTTTGGAAAACCTGTTCCTGAGCATTTGGCTTGGCCCAAGTTTGTCAGAATGTTTTCCACCTCCTGCCCCGACACCAAAGTGATTGGCTCAGGGATGGACACAGGACCTAATTAGAGTCAATGAAACACGAGAACACATTTCTTGGGACCTTATGGCCAAAAGAAGTTTCTTCTCTCTTCTCTGAGAGCCACCAGTATGAGGTTGTCAAGTCTGGAACCACTATAGCCCTTTGTAACCATGGGGGTAGATTCTGGAACTGCTAAAGGTGGTGGGGGAGCACAGCATGGTCCCTAAGGATGAAGCCAACATCACAGAAGGCAGAGCCAAGAGGTGGAGAGAAGCAAGTCTGTGTGACAGCACTGAGCCCCTGGATCAAGCCACACCTGAAGCCTGCCCTGTTGCTAGGCTTTATAGTGGCCTCGGCCGATTAAACATTCTTTATTATATAAACCAGTCTAAATAGGGATTTCTGCATCTTGCCACATACAGAGCCCATATGATGCAAACCTTAGAATAGGCACCTGGCAGTGCCAAGGGCCTCCTCTGCACCCCAGAGCCTCTAGGAGGAAGTGAGCCTGTTCCAGAGCCCAAATACAAGGTCTCGCCTCCCACTTCTCTATTTCAGGGTTTCCATGCCTCCCGTCACCATAGCACTGTGACTCTCTTGGAAAGGCAGAGGAACAAGGGGAGAAGGGGCCTGTTTCCAGGCTGTGTTGCCACGTTTCATGGTTGGGGAGGGTGGGGGCGCTGGTGAGAGAGAGAGGCGGCTCCGGGCTTGACATTTCAGGATAGAGATAACAGGGTAAAAATAAACTCCCAAGCGCCTGTAGTCGCGCTCGCTTCTCTTGCTTCACAGTTCTTATCTCTCCCTGCTTTGGGGACAGAAAGGTTCCTTTCAGGTCACAGCTGGCTTGCCTCCCTCCAGCCCTGGCCGGGGAGGAGGAAGTGTAGGTGGTGGTTTACCTCTGCCCGCGCCTGCTCAGCCACCCCGAGCAGCCAAGTGACTCCCTCCATCCTGCAGCCCCACTTTTTACTTGGCGAACAGTCTCGCACATCTTTGTCCTCCTTGGATGCTTCAGGGGCTGGCCGGGTGAGAGCAGCGGGGCCGGGGCTGGGGACCCCATTTCCCAGATGGGAAAACCAGGGGAGGCTGGACAAGACGAAATGTCCAAAGCACACATAGCAGACGAGTACGAATGTGATCTGATCTGAACCCAGGGCCTTGCCCCACCTTTCGGTCTGAGACAGGGGTGAAAAGAGTTGGACTCCCTTTCTGCGGGTGCCGGGTACAGTCACGGAGGCTGGGTCAGGGGAGCCTTCACATCGCCTGTGACATTATCAGGGGCTGCCTGGCAGCCCTGACCAGGGTGCCCTCCAAATCACGCACCCCCCGAGTTTTGTATGTGCCTGTGGGCAATCTACTTGTTGACTGCAGACGAGCCACTGGGAGGACACAGTATTGAGGACCAAGCCTCAACTCTGCCACGAGGGTTCCCAGAGGCTCCCTGAGCCTAGCGGTATGTGTATGCGCTAGGACTGTTACAAGGATTAAACGAGCTACTGCACGCCACACCCTCAGCCTGTGTCTGCCCCAGGGCAGTCTGAGATTCGGGGCTGCCTGATACGATAGCTTTCTTGTCCTGTGCCTGTGTGCAGCGACAACGCCACTCACTCGTGCTAGTAGAACAGGGCCTCGGAGCTCTGTCTCTGTGGCCAAGGATTTGCGCTGAGCCATTTCATCAGTTAAGACTCTGTGGTTGCCAGTGACCGAAACACCGATCCCAAGTGGATAACATGAAAGGGGAATTCGTTGGCACCGCGCGGGGAGCTGTAAAGGCGGCCAAGGGTAGAGGCTAACTTCAGGCACAGCTGGATCCCGGGATGGAAGCGATACCATCAGGATCGGGTTTCTCTCTCTCCCTGTGTCTCAGCCCCTTCCCTCGCTGTTGGCTCCCTCCTTGTGGTGGCAGAAATGCTGTGGGAGCTCCGCTGTGTCATCTCCTTGGGACCAAGGACAGTGGGAAAGAGCCCGCCCCGCATTCCCAGCAAGTCTCCGGGCCTCTCGCTGCCCATCCCTGAGCCCATCCGTCCTTGTGGCCAGAGGCATGGGAAGCCCAGAGGGAGTCGGGCCTGGATGGCGTGCCGCCCCTGAGGCCAGGGCTGGGTCTGCTCCACCCAAACCCCAGATCTGAGAGGCAAGAGCAACGGTTGTCCAGAGGGAAGGCAGGCATGGCTGACACAGAAAAGGCATCTTGGGCAGCCGCCCACCCTCCGTGGCCTTGTGTCCCACACAGGACATGGATGAGTTGGCTTCTGTAATCCCCGGGGACAGA
The DNA here is from genome assembly GCF_000147115.1 of Myotis lucifugus. Classification (NCBI taxonomy): domain Eukaryota; kingdom Metazoa; phylum Chordata; class Mammalia; order Chiroptera; family Vespertilionidae; genus Myotis; species Myotis lucifugus. Next base: position 465,849 of record NW_005871552.1, on the reverse strand, counting down.
AGGAGCTACAACCGGGCTGCAAAGCCCGCCCGAGCGGCTCCGACAAAAATAAAAACTCCCAAGGCTGGCTCAGAGCGGACTGCTGAGCAGCTGGACCCACTGACCTCAAACCGGATCCTTCCCTGGGCTTGACCCGCAGCCCGCCGGGTGGCGAGCCAGCACCCTGGACTCGAGGCTGGCAAACTGGGGGCTTGTCCAGGCACCAGCGCCCTGCTCCACCTCGATTACTAATTACTAATTATTTACTAATTATTTGTCTTCCCTCGGAAAAGGAGCCAGCGGTACATGAAAAGCCCCTCTGAAAACAAGCCCAGTGAAAACAGCGCCATCATTCCATGGCGGCTGGTGGCTCTTGCAGGCTCAGGGCCCGAGGACTGCTGCCTGGCTGCGGTGAAAAGGGAGGTGAGCAAGTGTCAGGGAGGTGCTAACCACAAGCCGGCCCCAGCTTGAGACTCAAAGAAATGAAGACAAAACTAATTAGAAAGGGAATAACTTCCCACCAGGCGGTTCCGTGGCATTTAACGCTAGCGAGATGCTATTCCTGTTCGTTGCCTGCACATCTAAAATTCTCTGGTGTGTGTGTGCGCGCGGGGTGGGGGGGGGGGCACTGTGGGTGTCACACTTTGCCTGGGAGAATATGGTTACTACTAGTCAATCTGCAACCACAGAGACATTCTTGGAGCTTCCCCTCCCTCCCCTCCTCCTGGGGCCTGCAGCAGAAATGGAAAAGAAGTGGATAAGAGAGCAAGAAAGAGTTTTTAAAATAATGATGGCAATTATGTATGCATTTCCAGTGGGAGATTCTGGGAATTATTCCTAAAAGGCTGGAAAGAATTTCTTCTTTTGATCTCGATTCTGAGCCAGAGAAAATCAAATTAAGAAAGAAAAGCAATCGAGAGTTCTCAGTGCAGGGGAGGGAGCGGGACTGGGCTGCCGATAGGGTCCTGGGAGAAAGGAAAGGAAAGCCCAGATGTTGGCCTGCGAGGTGGGGCAGCCGAAGGAACTGGGAGCCAGGGAAAAGCTGAGAGAAGCGGGAGGCTGTGTGCCCACATCTTTCCTTTGAGGCTTGTCCCCTTCGAGTGCTTGAGGACCATGTTCCTGCATCTTTTCCCACAGCCCCTGAGGCCGGCCAGCCTTCCAGGGCACGGGCCTGACTTCCAGAGGAGCCCTGCGAGTCCCAGCAGACACTCAGAGCCGCCACAACAGGATCAGCCAGTGTAGGCGTGGGAGTTCCTGAAAAACCTTCCCTTTGAGGCACTGGGAGAAATGGTCCTGTCACTTCTCTAAATCGTCTCCATGGTTGCTAAGCAGCATGCCTCTGCCCCTCTCCACTTCCCCCTGCTCCGCTGTCTCTCTCTCTCCACCCTCCACCCCCACAGCGCTGCTCATGGGCTCTTCCCTGCCTGTCGGTGTGGAAATCAGAGAACAGTCCCTGGGCCTGGAGCAGCTCAAGGGCCACAGCAGTGCCAGGGCTGGTGGCCATGGAGGTGCCTCCCATCCTGCTCTACTGGTCAGGCCGTCAGGTCAGCAGGAAAGACCACAGTGGGCCATTCTGGATCCCCAACAGGGCTGAGGGCCCCCCTCCTTCCTTCCTCCCTCCCTCTCTCTCTCTCTCCCTTCCTCCCTTTCTCTTTTCTTTCTTCTTTCCTTCCTTCCTTCCTTCCTTCCTTCCTTCCTTCCTTCCTTCCTTCCTTCCTTCCTTCCTTCCTTCCTTCCTTCCCTCCTTTCTTCCTTCCACAAATAATACTGAACTCCTCCCATGTGTCAGGAGCCCTCAGGGAGCACATGGGGACACCATGGGCAGCACAATGAGTGTCAGCTGCCCCGTGTGCAGCCTGGTGAGCAGAGGCTCTGAGACACCTCCTCCCGGGCCCCCTGAGAGCATCCTTCGCCCTCCACACAAGAGTGAGGGCTGTAGATGCTCCTGAGTGTGTCACAGGAGCATCCAAAAAGGAAGTTTGCAGCAACCTCTACAAACGCCCCTTGCACATTTCTCTCCTCCCAAAGGCCTTCTCTGGCCTGGGTCCTCTATCTGGGCTATTCTAACTGCCTCGAGGGAAACTCTCTCCCTGGTCCCCCGCCCC
>NW_005871552.1:419963-462886 GCF_000147115.1 Myotis lucifugus | reverse complement strand
TGAATACAACCAAAGGGCAGAGTAAGAAAGAAGTCCTCCTCTCTGCCTGATTGTCTCGGAGCTGAGACACTGGTCTTCTCCTGCCTTTGGACTCTGACTTGAACTTATTCTATCACTCTTCAGAGTGTCCAGCTTGCTGACTGTAGATCTCAGATTTCCAGCCTCCAATAATCCCATGAGCCAATTCCTTATAACAGTCGCTATCTACCTATCCCATTGGTGTTGTTTCTCTGGAGAACCCAGACTAATACACTGGACCGTCTTATCCTGTCCATAGTACCTGGCCCAGAACCCCTGCGCATAGTAGGTGCTCAATATAGATCTGCTGAATGAGGGCACAGAAATGCAGAGAGTGGGAACTGCACAGATGGGGGCCTACGCTGGTACTAGCTTGTCTGGTGACCAGAGAGAGGTTAGTGTGGCCAGCAGGAAAGCAGACAGAGGGAAGGACATCTAGTCATCCACGCCATGCTAAAAGCCTGCGCCTGGAGACTAGAGGGGAAACTCAAATGCCCACAGGTACCAGGCAGGTGACGTGATGAGGAAGGAGGCTGGCTGTGAGGCAACAGGACTGATGGAGACTGTTCCCTAAGGAGCGCCTGCCGAGGGAGGGGGTGCAGTGCTCAGCTCCAGCCAACCACAGTGATGCAGGAATAAGGGCTTGGTGTCTCCAGTTTTTCATGCAAAACTCCCAAATTGGAAAAAAAAATTACAGGCCGAGGAAAAAACCCATCTGTAGGCCTCCAGTCCATGGAGGGAAGCCAAGCAGGGTTTTTAAGGCAGGCCTGTGACACAATCCCATTTGAGGTTGAGATGGATGGCTTTGGCAGGCGAGAGGAGAATGGATGGGAGGAGGGCGGTGGCTGTGGGCAGCAAGCTGTACCTCCGAAGGGCCCCTCAGAGCAGCCAGAGGGCCTGGTGGCAGCCTGGGCCCTGATTTGTGGAGAACCCTCATTTGGATGGGTGGGTGGTTGGGTGGGTGGGAGCATGGCCCAGCTGGATGCCAGAGAAATCACCGGGAGTGGAGAGAAGGGACTGACTTTTCCCTTCATTCCCAAAGCCCCCCATCCCATTCTGTCCTCGCCCACACTGGGCCAGGGAGACCATAGATCAGTAGGGTCAGTCACTGGACAGATGTGGCCACAAGCTATTCCCAAAGGACCACAGAAGAAGCTAAAAGCAATGCATCACTTTCCAGGCTAAGTTGTCACCAGAGGGAATCGCAGTGGGGTAACTGCAGGTCAGTTGCAAGTGGAATGAACGGGGCCTGTGGTCTGACCTGCCCGGGTGCCATTGAGGGGCACTGTGGCCAGGCTGTCGGTACTGACCAGGGCACAGCCCACTGGGCCCCCCAGGGTCCTGCCCCCCTGCTCCCCTTCCCCGTCAGCCCAAACCAGAGACGGCAGCCCTCCCAAATCAAACCAGCCAAGTCCCAGAGGGAGCCAAGAAATGGCCAGCTGCCAGAGCTCTGTGCAGGAACTGGCCTTTGCAAGAGGAAGCTTTGAGCCTAAAGCTTCAAGAAAGCACTTCCCAGGTTCTGTTCAGTGATTGGAATTACCTTTGTGGGAGCTCCTACCTCTAACCCTGGTCAGCTACCAGCACAGGCCCAGCTCTTCACCAGGTGCTCGGCTGCCATCAGTGGGAGTGCTGAGATGTACCTGGATTTTACTTGCAAGGGCCTTGGCCGGCATCCAACCTTTTGGTTTTAAGAAGGGTGAGAAAGCCCACCCAGCTGTACCGGGAAAGACTGCAGATAACACGCACACTATCGTCCCTTCCTGCAGCCCCTGAGAGCCGGCCCTGCCTTGAGAGCCTCCAAGGATTGATGAACAACAGCTGGGAATGACCAGCAGCGAAGGGCAGGGCCAACGTATTTATACATTTCTTGGTTTTTAAGAGTAGGGAAGGGAGCTCTTTTCACAGGCTTTTTCAAAGGAGTGAGGGAGAGAGGAAGGAGGTTAGGGCGCTTAAAGTCACTTCTACTGAGTGACTTTAAAGTCTTCATTGATGGCAATCGCATGCCCTAGAATGAGGGAGCCGGCATAACCTGGACCTCCCCACAAGACAGGACAGGGAGGTGAGTGGGACTCAGGCAGGAATGCCAGGCAAGGAGGCCAGGCACATTGTGAGGGCTTTTGCATTGACTGCGCACCAATTTTGAGGAATAGGAGGTCTGATTCGCATTTGGCAGAAGGGAAAGTACAGCTCAGGGAGGTTGAGTAATTTACCCTAACCCCGTGGTCGGCAAACTGTGAGCCACATGCAGCTCTTTGGCCCCTTGAGTGTGGCTCTTCCTAAGCCTTAGGAGTACCCTAATTAAGTTCATAACAATGTACAGTGGGGCCTTGACTTACGAGTGTCCCGACTAACGAGTTTTTCGAGATACCAGCTGTCTCTCGGCCGATTTTTTGCATTGAGTCGATAGAGTAATTTGAGTTAACGAGCTCCTTAACGAGCTCGGTCTCGGAACGAATTAAACTCATAAGTCAAGGCCCCACTGTACCTACCTATATAGTTTAAGTTTAAAAAATTTGGCTCTCAAAATAAATTTCAATCGTTGTACTGTTGATATTTGGCTCTGTTGACTAATGAGTTTGCCGACCACATGGCCCTAGGCCAGTGATGGCGAACCTATGACACGCGTGTCAGAGGTGACAAGCGAACTCATTTTTTTGGTTGATTTTTCTTTGTTAAATGGCATTTAAATATATAAAATAAATATCAAAAATATAAGTCTTTGTTTTACTATGGTTGCAAATATCAAAAATTTTCTATATGTGACACGGCACCAGAGTTAAGTTAGGGTTTTTCAAAATGCTGGCACGCCAAGCTCAAAAGGTTCGCCATCACTGCCCTAGGCCATGCTGCTAATGAGGGTGAGTGGGGATTCAAACCCGGGGCTGACTGGTGCAGAGCTTAAGCTCTTTGCTACAGAACTCCAACCAGAGGAAATGATGCTCCAGAGATGGTGCCCTGCTTGATTCAATTTAGAAACCGTCTGCTGAGTGAGGAACCTGCAGGAACTGGCATTTCCTCGGTCCAGGCTGATGTTCACCCAGCCCAGGGGTCCTTGTGCTCAACCAGTCCAGGGGTCCCTGAGGCCAGCCTCCCTCCTCACGGCATCAAACAGACACGTTCAACCTCCAAAATATTAGGGAATGTCTATGAAAATTTTTCGCAAAGCATTCCAAGCAAACAAAAAGGGTATGTGCAATAATATTCAGAACACCCACGTTCTATCACCCAGCTTAAGAATTAAATGTTGCAAATATAGTTTAAGTGCCCTGTGGTTCCCTCATTCACTAACCACTCCCTCCCTGGTTTATAACTACCATCTTGATTTGTGTGTTTGTTTCTCTTTCACCTGTGTGTTTTTATACAGTGTGGGGCAAAAGTAGGTTTACAGTTGTAAATTCATGAAACAGAGTTTATTCTTGTATTGTTTTTTATTAATTGTTGCATTATTTTCCATCCGAACAACTGTAAACCTACTTTTGCCCCAACCTGTATTTTTCCTGCATTTGTATGTGTTCTAAAATAAAAGTGTTGTTTATATACGTCAGTATCTTTGTATAAATGGTAGTGTGTCTTATGTATCTATATGCAACTTGCTTTTTGTAAAGTTTTATTGCTACTACAAAATGCACTGACTTAATATATACAATTCAATGGTTTTTAGTATATTCACAGAGTTATACATCCATTACCATGGTCAATGTTAGAATACTTTTATTACCCCAAAAAGAACATTGCCACCCTCTTTGGCATCACCTCCAATCTCCTCATCCCCCCCAGACCTTAGCAACCACTAATCTTCTTTCTATCTCTATAGATTTGTCTATTCTAGACATTCCACATATGGAATTCCATTTATAAATGAATTTACTAGCCTTTGTGTCTGACGTCTTTTCCTTAACATAATGTTTTCATGATTCATCCATGTGGTAGCCTGTATCAGTGCTTCCTTATTGACAACTAATATTTTATTGTATGAATAGACCACATTTTATTTATTTATCCATCAGTTAATGGATATTGGGGTGGTTTCCACTTTGGGGTTCTTATGAATAATGCTGCAATGAACCAATGTATGGCCATGCTTTCATTTCTCTTCTATACACCTAGGAGCGGAATTGCTGAGTCATAAGATAACTCTACGCCTAACTTTTTGAGAAACTGCCAAACTGTTTTCAAAAGCAGCCACACCACTTTACATTCCCACTAGCAATGTATGAGGGTTCCAGTTTCTCTATACCTTTGCCAACTCCTATTATTGTCTGTCTTTTTTATTATAGCCAACCTAGTGGGTATGAAATGGTGTCTCATTGTGGTTTTGATTTGCATTTGCCTGGTAGCTAGTGAAAATGAACATCTTTTCATGTGCTTATCAGCTATTTATCTTTTTTAAAGAAATGTCTATCAGATTCTTTTCCTATTTTTAAAATTTGGCTATTTGTCTTAATTATTGAGTTGTAATAATTATTGATATATTCTATGTAGAAGTATCTTATCAAATATATGATTTGAACTTTTTTCTCCCATTTTGTGGATTATCTTTACTTTCTTGATGTTGTCTTTGAAGCACAAAAGCTTTTCATTTTAACAGAGTCCAATTTATTTTTTGTTGTTGTTGCTTGTGCTTTGAGTGTTATATCTGAGACTCCACTGCCTAATCCACAGTCATGAAAATTTACTCCTATGTTTTCTTCTAAGAGTTTTATAGTTTTAGCTCTTATGCTTAGCTCTTTGATTCATTTTGAATTAATTTTTGTTTATGGTGTGAGTCAAGGTTTCAACTTCATTTTTTTTCATGTGGCCATCCAGCTGTCCCACCACCATATGTTGAATTGAATTGCCTTGGCTCCCTTGTTGAAAATCAATTGGCCATAAATGTGAGGGTTTATTTCTAGTCTCTCACATCTATTCTACTGTTCTATATGTCTATTCTTATGCCAATTCTACACTGTCTTGGTTACTATAGCTTTGTACTAAAATTTGAAATCAGGAATGTTTTTACTGTGAAGCATATGAGTCCTCCAACTTTGTTCTTTTTCAAGATTGTTTTTACTCTTCTGGGTCTCTTGGATTAGCCGATCAATTTCTGCAAAGAAGCTATCTGGTATTTTGATAGGGATTGCATTAAATCTGTAAGTCAATTTGAGGAGTATTGCCATCTTTACAACATTAAATCTTACCATTTATGAGTGTGGGATATCTTTCCATTTACTTACATCATCTTTAATTCCTTTGAACAGTATTTTTAGTTCAAAAGTCTTGTACTCCTTTGGTTAAATTTATTTCTAAGTATTTATTCTTTTTGATGCTATTGTAAATGAAATTGTTTTCTTAAGTTCATTCTAGATTGACTCATTGTCAATATATAAAAGAAATACAATTACTTATTATATACTGATCTTGCAGTTTCCTGCAACCTTGCTGAACTCATTTAGTAACTCTAATAGTTTTCTGGTAGAATCCTTAGTATCTTCTATACAGAAGATCATGTCATCTGCAAATCAAGATTGTTTTCTTCTTCCTTTCCAATATGGATGCCGTTGTTGGTTTTGTTGTTGTTGTTTTGGGGTTGTTTTTGTTTGTTTGTTTTGTTTTTTACATACTTGCCCTGGCTAGAATGTTTCAGTACAATATTGACTAGAAGTGGCAAGAGAAGCCATCCTTACCTTGTTCTTGATCTTAGGGAGAAAGCATTGTCTTTACCAAAAATAGATTAATTAGACTGTAAGTATGATGTCAGTCTGGGTTTGTATAGATGCCCTTTAACTGGCTGAGCAAGTTTCCTTCTACTCCTAGAATGTTGGATGTTTTTACTGTGAAGCATGCGATTTGCATTTCTCTGTCAACATTGTTTGTGAGGTTTATCCACATGTGACTGTAGTTTGTGTTATCTACTTTTACTGAAGATTTTGTAGAGGAGATAGAGGAGAAGATTAAGTCGCAAATAATTCATCTCCTTTAATTACATCTTCTTTATTTCTCTCACACCACTTCCCAGAAGTCCCTGCCACAAGTCTCTCTCCCCAGGCAAACCCTCTCCTCTCTCATCCACTTGCTCACCAGCGGACTTTCAGCAAAACAAAAACTCTCCTCTTCACCCATCTGGGAGCAATTACAGGAGATTCGAGCTCCATAGAAGAATTTCTTCACTCTGATTGGTGAGGAGACAGTATATCAGCAAAGGCTCCCAAAGGAGGATGCCTTTGAGCCTGGATTAGAAGAATGGGCAGGATGACATCGCTTGAGCAAGGGTGTCTCAGGTTGTATCCTGTCATTAAATGCAACTGAATGTAGCCCCTAATAATGTCCACGTAGTATAGACTTGATTGTTATTGCAAGGATCTTCTACTCCTATGATAATTGCATCAATTGTGTCTATAGACTCAATATCATTTCTTGTCTCTAGAGTTGCCCTGTCCAATATAGTAGCCACTAGTCATATGGGGTTATTTAAATGTAAATTAATTAAAATTAAATAGCATTAAAATCCAGTTTCTCATTTGTATTTGGCTCATTTCAAGTCATCAATAGCCACATGTAGGTAGTGATTATTAGAATGGACAGCCCAGGTATTGAACATTTCCATCATCATTTTGGAAAGGTCTATTGGACAGCATTGCTGTGGTTTTAGAGAGAGGGGCATGGAATTAAAGAAATGGCTTAGGCCAGACCCATAAGCCCAGGGCATAAGGTAAAAGCAGCCAAACCTGGATGTTAGTAAGCTGTATCCAAGTTCTGGCTCTGTCACCCCTAATTCGCTGGGCAAACTACTCCTCTCTGGTATTCTCATTGCCAAGAAAATAAAATCATTGGGCAATATAATCCTTGGAGCCCATCCAATGATTTATAGATTCGATGGCTGTTTAGCCAGAAAGGAGCATATTAAGATGTTTATTTCAGATGCAGAGAAAAGAGCCTTGGACTTGGAGAGAGAGCAGCGGGTTCAGGCACTGCCCAGCTGGACCATCGTGGGCTAGTCATTTCACATTTCTGGACCCATTTCCGCCTCTGTGAAAGGGAAACTCCTGGGGGGATGAACTGAGGAATGTAAAGGCAAGCACTTAGAGAACAGACCAGGGTTCACAGGACACCACTAGGTCAGATAAAGTGGGAAAGTTCCAGTAAACAAAGTTAAATGGGTTTATTTGCTGCAGGATTGCTCTAAGCCTTTAATATGCTAAGTGCATATTATGTGCATCTCTAAGCATTTCCCAAATAGATGTGACCACAGAATTCCATTTTGTTCTTTAATTCTCCCAAGGGATGCTCACAGGCATTAGAAACCGTTACATGGAACACACTTGGGCATCGCTGTTCACAGGGATGGGACACTTCTCTGCGGTAATTTGGATTGATGGCTGCCACCCAGAGTTGCCTCTGAAAAAAATGTATGGCCTAAGGAAGAATTTGAAAGATCTGGGTTAGATGACATCAGAGGGATTGCTTAGAGTCGAGGCAGCACATAAGAGGAAACCAGAGAAGAGAGGGACTAGGACACATGTGGGGAAGCTATCTTTACTGAAGGCAAATAAACTACAAGCCAGGCGCTGACCTCGACATTTTCATATGCATCCGCTCCCAGCCTCGGAGCTACCCTGAGAGGCAGTTTCATGTGCATCAGCAGGTAGTGCCATGCCCTTTTCTTCGATGAGGACACTGAAGCTCGGGGAGGTTAAGCAGCTCACACAGATTTCAACATGGAGTAAGTGATAGAGCTGGACTTTGAGCCCAGGGCTAGCAAGCCCCATACCCGAGCCCCCTGCTTCAGGAAGCCTAAAGTGGGATGACCCTGCGCTTTAATCTTGCAGGGGATGGGAAAGCAAACTGTCTGTGATTTGTCAACCTACTATGGTCATCATCTGGCTTCTTCCTTATACCTGAGGGAGGTCCTTCGAATGGAATGAGCATGCTCCATTATCCTCCCCCATTCTCTCCAGCCTCCCAACAAAGATGAGTCAAGAGTCCCCACAGTCTTTCATCCTGGTCACGTGCCTGTCCCGCAGCCCCCTGGGAATCCTACAATTAGGAGGCCGGTTTTAAGCCTGAGATTTCAGGAATTGGTTTTGAGAGCCTCTCACTTCTTTCTACCCAGAGCCCTCTAAGGCAGCGGTTCTCAACCTGTGGGTCGCGACCCCTTTGGGGGTCGAACGACCCTTTCACAGGGGTCGCTTAAGACCATCGGAAACCACATATATAATTACATATTGTTTTTGTGATTAATCACTGTGCTTTAATTATGTTCAATTTGTAACAATGAAATTGGGGGTCACCACAACATGAGGAACTGTATTAAAGGGTCGCGGCATTAGGAAGGTTGAGAACCACTGCTAAGGGAAGCACAGGGGTACTGGCTGGTGGAACAGAAGCCTGGGCTCCAGGCAAGGACAAGGGGGTGTGGCACAGAGCCACAGAGCATCAAATTCTGTAAGTGCAGTGTGTCCTTGGTGCATTGTGCAATCTCCACCTTGGGGCCGGATATTGATCAATTGTGATCAAAAGCAGTTGTACCGATTTCTATTTTAAAGGAGGTAACTTATGAAGGGCATTGACCCTGTGCCTCTGTGGTGATCAAGCCAACACAGCAAATAGAAACCCTCACGTCATGTCACCCACATTTAAAAACAGGATGGCAGGTTGGGGCCCTACAAAGAGAGACGAGGGAAAGACATTGGAAATATTGTGTACTTGTGACTGTTTTGGCTGAGCTTGAGAACAGGCATCTTGTGCCATTAATTTGATGAACTCAGCTGCGTTTACAAATGGACTCCCCTGCTCCAGCAACAGCCGTTTGTCGAACATGTGTTGTAGTCTTGCCTTTAACTACAACCACATGTATGACATATTTTGTTTTCTCTTGGCCATTGGACTGGAAAACTATTAAGACAACATCTGCTTTGCTTTCTGATTGAATCAGGGGCAAAGAGCAGGTCCTTCAGATTATGCCTGGGATATCGAGTTACAGCTGCTAGCCACTTTCCCACTAGCTAAGAATCTGATCCTGAACATGGGTTTTCTACTGGAAACTCGGGCCTCACTCACGCCAGGACCAAACAGCCTTCTGATCTCGGCTCCAGCCTCCGAGCCCCCCCTGCCTGCCCCTCGCCCATCCTGTGCCCCTCCAGTTCACTATTGTAAGCCTTCGTTGGTTGGTTTGGGTTTTTAGTAGTACTCAGCCCAACTTGAAATTGTTTTATTTTCCCTTTAGCTATCTGTCTCCACCCTGAGAATATTCCCTTCAGGAGGGCAGGACCCATGTCTATCAGCCATGCACCCCCATTTCTCTAAGGCAGTGATGGCGAACCTATGACACGCGTGTCAGAGGTGACACGTGAACTCATTTTTTTTTGTTGATTTTTTTTTTGTTAAATGGCATTTAAATATATAAAATAAATATCAAAAAATATAAGTCTTTGTTTTACTATGGTTGCAAATATCAAAAAATTTCTATATGTGACACGGCACCAGAGTTAAGTTAGGGTTTTTCAAAATGCTGACATGCCGAGCTCAAAAGGTTCGCCATCACTGCTCTAAGGTCAAGAACACTTCGTAGACAGCTCAATAAACATTTGTTAAATAAACCACAGTGTTCTGCAATTCAGGTGGAGAATGAAGTAAGTTTGAACCATTTTGTGAGCAAGTTATTGACTTGGCGATCATTTCTGTTCTACTGACATCAAGACTTTGGGTGTTGATGTGTCTCTAATATCTCTTTTTACACTTGCTGTTCCCCTTTCCACCCACCCTGCCACCTTTATTTTTAAGAGAAAGAACATCTCTGGGCTTAGAGCTAAGCTAAGGACAGTTACCAAGGCTAATATTGTTTTGTGTATGAGCATTTAATTTTTCAAACAATAGTTGTGACTCTTCATTTCTGGTGCTGATAGAAAGCTTCCGTTGAAAAGAAACTTAAGGTCAAGTGTACTGTTTTAGAGAAAAAATGGTAACTGTACAGGTGGAATGAAGCAAAAGCGTTGAAGGCGGCAACTGCATGACTGAAGTGTGGGAATGAATGCGTGCGAGCGTGGATGGAGGCTGCGTGTACACACATTCACCCGTGGGACGCCCACTTACGGTTCTGTTTGGCCTGTGCCTCGGGAAAGGCAACCCAGGGAAAAGAACTTTATTTTCCTCTCCTCTCCGAAAAAATGTCGGTCTGCCCTAAATCCCACCCCCTAACCCCTAGTTCCCCAAGGCTGCCTTTTGGGTGATGGCAGCAGCAGATTATTCGAAAGACACCAGGAAAGGTAGGGCACCTGGGATTACATTAAACCTGGTGTGGTAGCCTCTCAGGACATGGGGATGAAATACCTACAATCTTAGCTGAATCCTAGCATTGCAGACAAATGGTGTGTTTTTCTGGAAGGAAGGTCTCCAGCATTCACCAGGTTCTCAATGTTCCCTCCGAAGGTTTCAGAGCCACTGACCTGGAGGTCCCACCAGGAATGAATCGTGGCTGTGCAGTTCTGACCCCTGCTTTCCTGCCGCACACAGCTGGTCAGTTAATAATGCAGCAAGTTAATAATTAACATGGGGATTATGTGATCCTTAAAGATACAGACTTGCTCGTCCTGCCTTCCCTTGAAGAACACTGTCGCCATCAAAATCAGCAGGCTCTCCCAGAGGGCTCTGTGCTTACCTGTGTCATAAGAACAGGGACCGGTCTGCTTTTTTGTCCACACGAGACCTCGAGATCGAATCTGTTTGGTCCACCTTCCGCTTTCATAATCCTCCATGTTTCAATGCTGTATGACTGCATCTCCTCTCCCCTAACTTGCCCGTACATTATTAGTAACCAGGATGAAAATGGTTATAGGTCAGGAGGCGGAAATCCGGGTTGACTGTGTGATTTTAAACAAGTTTCTTAACTTCTCTGATTCATAGGCGTGTTGTTGGATTCAGATAGAAGAAAGGAGCAGATTTGGGAGCTCTGTGGAAAGTTAGAAAAGTGTAAGATGTAAAAGGTCCATTCAGAGAGCTAGATTCATGTCATCCTCAGGATCTATGCTCCTGGAGTAAGGCTCTTCCCAGCCAGAAATAAGGTGTGGAGCTTACAGCCACTTGCAGTGCTTTTAAGCATGATTTTTTTTTAGATGGGTCCCACTCAGATTCCTCAAAACATAGTAAATACCCCCTGTCAGTAACTATATATGGTGGGTATTTTCAATTGTTTTAAACCACTCCTTTTTATAAGTCTACTGTACCCACTTCCCAGATCATGTAAATGAGGTGATGTTGATTGGCTCCTGATGTGGTCATGTGACTCAGAATTAGCCAATTAGATCATCATATTCCCCCAGTCATAAGCTATTGATTCAGGTAGAATGTGCCATTTAGTTTGGGCCAATGAGATGAAAGAAGGCTTTTACAGGAAACTTCGATGCAACCAGGTTCTTTTCAAGTAGATCAGAACCTAGTTTTACATGGAGCTGAAGCTGCTACAGCCCTCTTGGCAGCAGGAGGAGAGAATTTGTCTGAAAATGGCCAGAAGTAAGAATGGAACAAGAGATGGAGAGAATCAGAATTATGATTTTATTACTAGAGTCATTGAATCCAATTGGGTCTGAATCACTGAGCTTTTTGATTATATGAAATGTCTTTTGCACCCATTTTGTGTCACTTGCAACTATAACAGAGTCCTGACTACAGTATTCTTAACAACTTTGTCAAACTCTGCTTCTTGCTCAATTTGGACTGCTTCCAACCTGTGGCCTCAGGTCCCATCTGAACCCATTGACCCACCGGAATTATTCATCTTAGTTTTCATTTGTTCTTTAACATCTATTTTGGCACCACACAGATGGTGAAAACCATCTACTACGTTTATTTATCACTTTACAGCTTACAAAGGTTTGTGCAGGTGCTGTATCAAATAACCCGCCCTTCACACAAGGAAACAGAGTCAGAGAATAGAAGTGACCTCATACCCAGGCTACACAATTAGCAGGTCGTGGTCTCCAGCCCAGGGCTTCTGGTTCCCAAGAGTGTGTTCTTCCGTAAACTCCTGCGTCAGATGATTAAAGGGTCTGAGGAGACACGGGTAGTGCCCTGACTTCATGAACAAGATACTGTATTCACTGGACCCCACCTTCTCCTCCTACAGCTTCATTACATGTCCCCGCAGCCCTCATCTTCTGTTTGCAGTAGCAGATACCCAGCAAGCTTCCAGAAGCGGCAGGAATACAAAAGCAACCCTGGGGCTTGTTTACTCCCCAGCTGAGGCTACTTCCTCCTCAGACGTGGGGAAAACTATTATGCTCTCCTTCCCACGTCATACTATTTTTCACCCCTGTGCACAGTCTCCTTTCCTGCCTCTTTTCCTACCATTTTCCTCCACTGACTTAATCATCCTTCCTGTATTTGTCAGAGCTCTTGGTTGCAAACAACAGAATCCATTTTAGCTGCTCTGAAAAGAAAGGGGAAATGTTATGGTTGTAGTAGGTAACTCACAGAATCTCCAGCAGGAGCCGATAAATGAGCTGGAAGGACACACAGCAGGAACAACACTTACATCTTAGCTGCAGGAACGTCCTGGATTGTGAGTTTCTGGCTTCCACCTTTAGGAGAAGAGACACTTAAATTGGAGAATTTTCCAAATCTAGGAATTATATGTAAGAGGTGCAGCCAGATGCACAAGACATTGTACGTTGAACTTCCTAATTCTGCCAAGAAGTCACCGCTGCCGCTAACTCATCCACCCCCGTGACCCCTACTCATAGTTAGGTGCTTCTCCTGTGTCCTCACAGGGCCTGTGTCTACAGCTGTGATAGCACATGATCCTCATTGGTCTACTCCTGCCCCCTAACTGAGGGAATTCTTTCTCCATTCAGTGTCACTCTGCCTGGATTGCTCTTTAGCTCCCAAATCACCACCCTCCCACCTTTTCACCTTTGAATAAAGTTAACTTTGATTTATTCTTCATGTCTCACCTCAAAAATAATATCCTCAGAAAAGCCGATTCTGACTTCTATCCTTAGGTATGGGCTGTCTTAGTCTGTTCAGGCTGCTATAACAAAAATACCATAGACTGGGTGGCTTGAACAACAGAAACATTTATTTTATTTAATTAATTAATTAATTTATTTATTTATTTTAATTTCTTTATTGATTAAGGTATTACATATGTGTCCTTATCCTCCCATTGCCCCCCCCCCAACCAAACCCCACTCATGCCCTCACCCCCTGGTGCCTGTGTCCATTGGTTAGGCTTATATGCATGCATACAAGTCCTTTGGTTGATCTCTCCCCCTTACCCCCACCCTCCCCTACCTTCCCTCTGAGGTTTGACAGTCTGATCGATGCTTCTCTGTCTCTGGATCTGTTTTTGTTCATCAGTTTATGTTGTTCATTATATTCCACAAATGAGTGAGATCATGTGATATTTATCTTTTTCTGACTGGCTTATTTCACTGAGCATAATGCTCTCTAGCAGAAACATTTCTTACAGCTCTGGAAGTTGGGAAGTCCAAGATCAAGGTGCTATCAGATTCGGTGTCTGGTGGGATTCCACCTCTTGGTTCTTAGACAGCTGTCTTTTCACGGTGTCCTCACACAATAGAAGGGGCAAAGAAGCGCTCTGGAGTCTCTTTTATACGAGCACTATTCACGAGGGCTGCGTCCTCATGACCTAATCACCTCCCCAAGGCTCTACTTCCTGATCCCACTTTGGGGGCTAGGTTTCAACATACGAATTTTGCAGAGACACATTCAGTCTATCGCCTGCACTCACAACATGTTGTTCTTTTAAATTCATCTACTTATCAGAGTTTCTATATTTTAAATCCAGTCTTTCCTACTAGATTTTAAATCTCAGGCGAGCAGGGAAACCCATCTGTTTTGGTCACCATTATATCCTTTGGCCCCTTTCCCTTGGCAGTGCAGGCCTTCTGTAAATAGCTGTTGGATAAATTAAAATGAATTGAGTGGATGCAATCATACTAGATTGACGTCGGAGTATACGTCAGAAGATTTCTGTCCCAAGAGATGAGCACACATTTTTTTGCCTCTTAGAAGTGATTCTCATATATTGTTGAGATCAAATTAATCTGAGTGAAAATTATACCAGAAGAATGGACATATACAAGGAGGATGGGGAGGCTGTTTTTCTTGGAGGATGCAAAGAGGCAGTTACGGTTCCCCAGTCCTGGAGGGAAGTAGGAGCTGGGTGGCTGTGTATGAGACCTACACTAGCAGATCTCGGGGCGCACTGACACCAGCTCTGCATCGTGAGCCCGCCTGCTGGCAGGGACCCCACAGGAGAGCAGGAAGGGGTGGGTGGGTGGGAAACGCTCTCCAGCTTTACATCTGGAGGAGCCAGAAAAGAGGAGGAAAACTCCCCCTTTGTGAAGTCTTGTTGTAGTTTGACTCAGCCAGCCTTCTTGGGAGCCTCGGTTTTGGCAGCTAAGGCATGGCCCTTTTCCAAAGTGTCCTTGCTTTGTGAGAACCATAAATCCCTCAGTCTCGCCCTCTCTCCTGGCCCCCTTCCTCGGTGGTCAAAATGCCCAGGTCTCTCTTATCTTAAGAATCTTCCCTCACCCCTGCCTTATTTTCAAGTTACTCTCCCCTCTTTCTCTTCCTGCACTGCCAATGTTCCCAAAAGGCTCACCTCTCCCCCTCTGCAGCTGACTCTCATTTTAACCCCTGGCTATCCAGCTCCTGCCCCTGCCTCTGGGACTGGCTTCTCCGGCCCCAGAGTTACTCTTGGTCCTAAATCAGTCATTCCTCACCTTTTGGGGGTCTCTTTGAGAACTTTATGAAAACTATAGACTTCCTTTCCGTGTTTTTCTTAACCAGCTTTGGGGATGAAGAACCCAAGTTCTGGAGTCAGATATTGTGAACTCTGTCTCCACCCTTCCTGGCTACATGAATATGAGCCACTCTGAACCTCAGTTTCCCCATTCGTAAAAAGGGGACAATAATATCTAACTTTATAGGCTTGTGGTGACGTTTAAGTGAGTTAATTCAGGCAAGGCATTTAGAACAGTACTTGGCAGGTACTACATACTCACATGTTCATTACCATCATCATTATTATTTTAGTTTCATTGTTTACTATTCTCACCGGCCTCATTAATTTTAGGGCAAACATGGTTCCATAGCTGACTCACAGTTACGTCTTGTTGGCTACACCCTATTCTAATGATCGTCATAAATTCATCGACAACATTTAGGAAGGAAGAGTTCACATAAAATTCTGGATTTTGGTTTCTCTTTACGATCCTGGGCCTGCTGTCTGCCTGGTGTCATGGGCTGGAGCTGAGGAGTTTGCCACAGTCCCCACCACTGAAACCAGGAGACCCATGTGCTCACAGGCTTGTATTCCCCAAAGTCAAGAACTAGTTCTTGTACCCAGGAAAATGAAAGCTAGGCCAAGGAGGTCATAGATTTTCAAAAAGGAAGCGTAAGTTAATCTGCGTAAGAAAAGACTGTGCCTATGACTTTTGTGTTGTAAACACCTTTACCCATTTGCTTCACTGCCCAGCCCCTGTGGGCATTTGGGCTTTCCATCTCGGCCTCTGCACCACATGTAACCATGGCCATTGCTTGCCTCCTCCTCACATTGTGTCCTCTGCCAGCTTCCTTGTCACTGCCTCAAAGTACTTCTTTTTTATCTCACTCCTCCTGTGGTGGGAATGGCATGGGTTTTAGAGCTGAACAGACCTCGGTTAAATCCTAACTCTTCCGAGCTTCCTTTTTGTGTCTCTGGAAAGGGTACAACGTTCTTACCTTGTAGGAATGTTTGGGAATCAAACAAGAGAATAAACATCCAGCTGTTAGCACAATGCCTGGCAACTAGTAGTTGCTCAATAATGCTTGTTCATTTTCTTTGACCAAGTGAGGATAACCCTCAAGGTCTGTCCGCTGACCCCTATGCTCACTGCCAGATCCTCTTGCTTTGGGTGAGCTGTTCCATTTCTATAACTTCCACGGCTGCTTCCCTACAGTTGACTTTCATGACCATGGGTGCCATTGTGCCTCCCCTCTTCCTCTCCTTGGCCTCTACATCTGATAACGAGAATAGAACGATTATTTCATCTTTCCTACAGCATGTTGGTTGGATTTGGCTTTCTATTGTGGCTAAGTGATAAAATTTTTCTTTCGGCTTTACAACTGTGTATGGGAAATAAGTTTTTAGAGCTATTGTTCAATTTCGGAAAATCACTGTCAACTTTCTTTCAGGTATGTGCTGAAAGGTTTGGAATCATTTTCCACAGACTAGCTTCTGGCTCTGTACATGTCAAACCTTGTTTCTCCCCTCCCACATACTTGGGGGTACATTCATATTGCCACACAGCTTCATGTCATAATGCCAGGCGCATGGGCCTGTGGGTAGGAAGAGAATTCCTGAAAACTATTTCCTACATGAGGATAGCTAGAGAGTACTTAACTAGATGAGGAAGTGGCTGTGAACTACGGAAAAATAGCCCACTCGACCCAAACTAGAAGTATGTCCAACTCAGCTTCCCTTAGCTAGATTTTAAAAAATGCCCACAGAAATCTCAGGCCCATCAGACACAAGAGGGAATGAAATGGGTGAGGTAGAAGGGAAGTCAGGTGGAAGGAGACATTGGTCTTAATTGATCATGCTTCAACTACCACAGTCTTGCAAATTTTATAGGAACATATAAAATGTGAGCACCTTGCTAGAGCTTAGGAAATGCCAATGCAAGAGGTAAATCCTGAAGCTTAAGTTTACTGAGCTTCCCAGTATATTCACCTCCTCTATACATGCTTTATTCTGGCCGAACTGGATTGACTTCCATTGCCTGGGCAGCCCCAGTGCTGGCCCATTGACTTGTCTTTGCTTGAGTTAGTCCACCCTCCTGTTGACCAAATCCTATCTAGATCAAACATGTTCCTCCCAGGAAAACATCTTGGATCTTTTCAGTTAATTCTCTTTCCTCCTCCTCTACACCCTTATAGAATCTCATTCTTTATGTCTCTTATTGCGTTTGGCAACAAACATTACCTTGTGTTTAAGTCTTCCATTCATTCAGAAAATATTTACTGAATACCTATGATGTTTCAGCCATTGTTTGGGCACTGGGGATACCCCAGTAATGAGGCAAGTCCAGCATTCTTGGAGCTGATAGCCTAGTTGGGGTAGGAAGTTTAATAAGTGCCTTAGCATGCAGAAAAGATCATTTCAGAGAGTGATAGAGCCATGGAGAAGGTCAGGGCGACTAGGAGAGAAGGATGCTGCTTTAGCCAGATGGTAATGGTAAAGGAAGACCTTTCTGATGAGCTCAGCCTGGACAATGAGTGGAAACCATCTCCAGGAAGAGCTGAGGGAAAGGCATTCTCTGCATAGCGAACAGCAGGTGCAAAGGCAGTAAGGCAGGGCACTGCAAGACCATGTCAGCTCCAGATAAAATTATATTGGGGTCCAGCTGGTGTGGCTCAGTGGCTGAGCATCGACCCATGAGCCAGGAGGTCATGGTTTGATTCCTGGTGTGGGGGCTCGATCCTCAGTAGGCGGCATGCAGGAGGCAGCTGATGAATGTTTCTCTCTCATGGATATTTTTTTCTCTCTCTCCCTCTCCCTCCCTCTCTCTGAAGTCAATAAAAACATATTTTTAAAAATTATATTGGGATCCACTCTCCCTCCTGTTGCCAGTGAGCCCTTAGTTCCTACAGGGTATTTAGGGTCCTCCCTCTTCTGACTTTTATCTAGATCTTCTCTTTCATTGCAGGGTCCATTTCCATATGGAAGTTCTGGACTCTGCATCAGAACATGCCTGTTCTATGTTCTGCGGCAGGAAACACCACTGGTTGCATGATAATCAGTGATAGGCTGCTAATATATTACTTCACCTCAGGTAGCATCTGTGCTTATCAACAGGACCCTTGGAGGGAAAATGTCTTAATTTCTAGATGTGCCCCTGACAGCAGGAATATCAGCCACTGTGGCAAGTCAGTAGAAGGAATATTTTTAGGCCAAGTGAGTATTCGAGCCTTGTAAATCGCCTGTGGTGTGGTGACACCAGCATTGGTGTATTGTTTTTTTATTGCTAGTTTAATGAATTACCACAAGTTTATTGGCTTAAAACATGTGTTTATTATGTCACAGTTGCGCAGGTCAGAAGTTCAAGCACAGTGTGTGGCTCAGTGAGTCCTTTGCCTAGAGCAAGCATATCAAACTCAAGGCTAACACAAGCCAAATAAACAAGGTTTAAGTTTATGTGGGCCATAAAAAAACAAAAGCTTCAATTTTCAGAGAAACGTAGGTTTATTTCAATAAAGACATGCTGAATACAAAGGGCTAAAATAAATGAGTAATTGTTAACATAATATAATAGAATATTTTAATAAAAATCAATATTTTCTCTTGAACATTAACTTACCAGACACTGAATAACTGCACAAATTAATAAGCGTAACGCAAATAAACCTATTTTTCTTGTTCTCCGAAAGTGAAATATTTCCTGTTGCGCACACCAAACAAGTTAGTACAAGACTAATGACGTGGCAATCTGCTGCTAAAATATTTGCTGCTAGCACTAGTATTAGTGGAGAGAAATGGTGCGCCTGCGCGTAAGACGCATAAGGGAAATGAATGCAACATGATTATAGTAATCAGTCATTAGCGAACGTTGTGGTTTGTTATTAATAATTACATATAACAGGATATTGTAAAAATTTAGTTATGAAATTTTTATTAAAATGTTTTTTACATACCATTATATTGACGGGGCCACAAAAATATTCATTGTGGGTCTCATGTGACCTGCGGGCCACAAGTTTGACATGCTTGGCCTAGAGCAGTGATGGCGAACCTATGACATGCGTGTCAGAGGTGACACGCGAACTCATTTTTTGGGTTGATTTTTCTTTATTAAATGGCATTTAAATATATAAAATAAATATCAAAAATATAAGTATTTGTTTTCTATGGTTGCAAATATCAAAAAATTTCTATATGTGACACGGCACCAGAGTTAAGTTAGGGTTTTTCAAAATGCTGACACACGGAGCTCAAAAGGTTCGCCACCACTGGCCTAGAGTCTCACAAGACTAAGACCAAAATGTCAAATGGGACTACATTTCTTTCTAGAGCAGCGGTTCTCAACCTGTGGGTCGTGACCCCTTTGGGGTTGAACGACCCTTTCACAGGGGTCGCCTAAGACCATCGGAAAACACATATATAATTACATATTGCTTTGTGATTAATCAATATGCTTTAATTATGTTCCATTTGTAAAAACGAAATTGGGGGTCACCACAACATGAGGAACTGTATTAAAGGGTCGCGGCATTAGGAAGGTTGAGAACCACTGTTCTAGAGGCTCTGGGGATGAATTTGATTCCAAGTTCATTTAAGTTGTTAGCTGGAAACAGTTCCTTGTGGTTGTAGGACTGAGGTGCCTGTTTAGATCTGGGGGCTGGTCTTTGCAACTAGAGGCTGCTGCTATTCCTTCTCCTGCTTTCCATGTGCTCCCTCCAGCAACAGTGCTCCAAATATGAGTTCATCTGCCACATCTCTCCAGCCAGAGAAAGATCTCTGATTTGAAGGGTTTTTAAAAATCATGTGATTATATTGGACTCACCAGGATAATCTCCCTATTGTAAGGTCTGTAACCTTAATCACATCTGCAAAGTCCTTTTTTTGTCATGTAACATAGCATCTTCACAGGTTCTGGGATTATGGTGTGAACATCGCTAGAGGCCCATTCTACCCACTGCACTTGGCAAGGAGGCAGAACAATGGGATTTACACCCTTGCTCTGACACTAACTATGGGCAAACCTGTTAACCCCTTGAATTCCAACTCACCCTCTACAGAGGGTGAATGACAGCTAAGGCTTACCAACTCTGTCATTTTCCCATTTTACAGTTTCAGGTTAAATAAAATTTCATGTGCAAAAGCACTTCATCACTGCAGCGTAAGGTATAAGTCATTATTGTTATTGTTATATCACTGGGTACTCTGATTGCTCTTAGGTTGTATGGCACCCCCTCTGGCTCCTTTTGTAATTCTGCCACAGACAGGGACAGCGGTGGCAGAGGTGGTTGAGAGCTTGGGCTCTGGCATCCGATTGCTGTGCTTCGGTCCCGGTCCCTCTCTTTTCTGCATGACCCTGGGCAAGTTTTTAAGCTCTGTGTTCAGTTTTGTCATTTGTAAACTGAGAGAGTAGCATCTGCTCCACGGGACTGTGCCAAGAGTAAATGATTTTACGTCGGCAAAGTGCTTGGAACTGTCCCTGGCACCCCGTGGCAGCAGCTATCAGCACCATCAACCAGCTTGTCATCAACAGCCACATCACCACGTCCTGTCGCTGTCCTTCACCGCCCTTCTTACTATTTGCAAGCAGAATATTTTTAAATATATTTTTATTGATTTCAGAGAGGAAGGGAGAGGGAGAGAGAGATAGAAACATCAGTGATGAGAGAGAATCATTGATCGGCTGCCTCCTGCATACCCCACACTGGGGATAGAGCCCGCAACTCAGGCATGTGCCCTTGACCGGAATTAAACCTGGGACCCTTCAGTCCGCAGGCCGATGCTCTATCCACTGAGCCAAACCAGCCAGGGCACAAGCAGAATTTTTGTCTGTGTGGTCACTCAGTATGTAGTACAACCACTAGATTTTAGCTCCATCGGGGCTATTATGTTGAGGGGAGTTGCTTTTGATTGATTTTTAATGACACCAGTCATCAAGAATACATTTTGTAAACAAACTGGAACATTGAGGATACAGGTAATGTCTCCTTTGAATACCGTGTTTCCTCCTGGTTCCTTCTCTCCTCCCCAAAGTCTGACGATATCAGGTGTTGTGGTGGGGGAGAAATAGAAACGCCCAGGCATTGTAAATGGATATGGCCACGGTGGAGGGCAGCCTGGCAGTCGCTATTAAAATTAAAAATGGGCATTTCTCCTGACTCAGCAGTGTCACTTCTCTGAAGACACTCTAGAGCCACGTTGGCACATAAGCCCAAGAAGCCACAGAGAAGGATGTTCATGGCTCTATCCTTCACAATAGCAAAAGCGGGACAACCATAACATTCAGCCAAAGAGGAACAGTTAAATAAAACACAGCACCCCCGGAGAGGCAGTGCAAAAGTAAATGCAGACCTTCTAGCTCTATTATTACATTACATGTTTCTCCTTGTACTTTACACGATTTAGTAAGAACAAACTTGCTGTGAGTGAGGCCCTGTTTATTCATTTCATTTTCACAGCAACTTTATGAGGCGGGTACTATTATGATCCCTGTTTGAGACACAGAGAAGTGAAGTAACTTTCCCAAGGGTTACCCAGTGAACCTGGAGTTTGAATGCAGGCAGTCATTCCCACGGAAATGAGAGCAATCACCATGCTAAACAGCTTTTCCCTTTCTGTAATGCACATAATATAGTCATTCACTTGAGAGTAGCTCATGTCTTAATGTGTAAAAAAGGAATATGGACAACTGAGGGTGGTTTAAAGTTCAAAACTTTAGCCCAGCTGATGTGGCTCAGTGGTTGAGCACTGACCTATGAACCAGGAGATCATGGTTCAAGTCCTGGTCAGGCACATGCCTGGGTTGCGGGCTCGATCCCCAGTGTGGGGCGTGCAGGAGGCAGCCGATCGATGATTCTCTCTCATCATTGATGTTTCTATCTCTCTCTCCCCCTCTCCCTTCCTCTCTGAAATCAATCTATAATAATAAAAGCGTAATATGCTAATTAGACCGGACGACCTTCTGGGCGAAGCCAGGGCTGCGAGGGAAGCTTGGGTCCCAGGTGCCAGCAGCTGGGGGAAGGAAGGTCTACCCTTGCATGAATTCCGTGCATCGGGCCTCTAGTAAAAATATATTTTCTAAAAAAGTTCAAAACTTTAAAGGAGCTTGATTACACAAGTTTCAAGGTCAGAGCAGTATACAGTTATCAAAAGGATGCAGTAGATCTTTAAGGGCCAGTGCTTACCAGCACCTTGCATATAATAAGAACTCACCAAGCACCGGGGAATGAATGAATAACCTCAGTGCAATGTCTGAGTCTAGTTTGACCGTGAAGGAAGGAAAAGGGAGCCCAGACCCAGGCGTTCTTGTTCCTTGCCACCCCCCGCCCCCGCACCCCCCTCGAGTGCTAGGCTACTAGCTGGGCAGGTGCAGGAAGGCTCAGGTTTCCTGAAGCCTGGAGATCGAGGTCTTGGACGCTACGTGACAAAACTGGAGATTCTTGGAAGAGTGATAAAGAACCTAAAAACAAACATAAACAACTCCTAGAACTACTAATTGAGTAGGCCAAGGTTGCAGGATGCAAGGCCAGTGCACAGAAATCAGTCATGTTTCTATGTACTTGCTGGAACCACTGGATACAAAATTAAAAATACGATATCATTTACGGTTGTGCCAAAAAAGAAAATACTTTCGTATAAACCCAACGAAACATGCACAGAAGTTATATGCAAAAGGTTTCCAAATATAGAAAGAAGAAATTTTAAAAGTCCTGAATAAATAAAGAGGCATACCGTGTTCACAGATTGAAAGACTCCATATAATATATGGATGTCAGTTTTCACCAAATTGATTTATAGGCTTAACACATTTCTATAAGAACCCCAACATGTTTTTGCAGGTATAGACAGAACTATTCTAAAATGTACATGGGAAGGCAAAGGACCTAAAATAGCTAAAACAATATTGAAAAAGAAGGAAAAAGTGGGAAGTTAAGAGGCTTACTCTGATGTTAAAGCTTATTATATAGTCAAAATAATCAAAACTATGTGGGATCAGCAGTGGGATAGACACATAGAGAACTCAGGAATAGACCCACACATGTACACCCAATTGATTTTTGACGAAGGTGCAAAAACAATCAGCCATTCATAAACAAAAATATGATCCTCGAACTAAGCCTCACACTTTGTACAAAAATGAACTGAAAATGGATCATAGATCTAAACCTAAAGCATAAATCTATGAAACTTGCAAGAAAACTCAGGAGAAACTTTTCGTGACCTAGGATCGGGTGAACAGTTCTATACACACCACCGAAAGCACAATCCATAAAAAAGAGAAAATATTGTGAAGTTGGACTTTCTCAACATTAGAAAATTCAGGTTTATGAAAGAACCAGTTAAGAGAATGAAAAGACAGCCACAGCCTGTGAGAAAATATTTACAAAATTTTAGATCCAGAATATATAAAGGACTTTAAAAACTCACTGAAGAGGAAATACAAATGACAAGCACATGAAAAGATGCAGCCATTAGGGAAATGCAAAAATAGGATATAACTATATATTCATCAGAGAGGCTCAAGTTAAAAATATCGGCATACCAAGTGTTGGTGAGGATGTAGAGCACTGGACCTCTCCGCTATTGCTGGTAGGAATGTGAAATGGTACAGTGAATCTGAAAAGGAATTTGGTAATGTCTTATAAAGTTAATTATGCCCTCACCATCTTACAATTGCACTCCTGCACATTTATTTATACTAGAGACACGAAAAGGTTATGTCCACACAAAAACCTCTGCATGACTTTTCATAGCAGCATCATTTGTAATAGCCCCAAATTGGAAACAACCCAAGTGTCCTTCAACAGGCAAATGGATAAAACAACTGCTACTCAGCCACAAAAAGGAATGAAGGATGGATACACCCAACAACTTGGGTGAACCTCAAGGGTATTATGCTGAATTTTTTTTAAAAAGCCAATCACTGAAAGTTATATACTACTAGAGGCCCGGTGCATGAATTCGTGCACAGGTGGGGTTCCTCGGCCTGGTCGGCAATAGGGGCTGACTGGGGCATCTTGCCCAGTCCCGATTTGAGCCAATCGGGGCCGGCCGGCCAGAGGGAGGGACCACGGGAGGTTGGCTGTGGGAGCGCACTGACCACCAAGGGGCAGCTCCTGTGTTGAGCGTCTGCCCCCAGTGGTCAGTGCATGTCATAGCAGCCGGTTGACGGGTCGTTCGGTCGTTCGGTCACTTAGGCTTTTATTTATATAACTATGACTTCATTTCTATAATATCTGAAATGACCAAATTATAGAGATGGAGAAATGGATCAGTGGCTGCCAGCAGTTAGGGTGGAGTAGGATCTAACTAGAATGGTAGCTTGGGGGACTTTGTGATAGAATAATTCTTTATTCTGATTACTAGTATGATGTCACTTGCACAGATCTACACATGTTGTAATTTTGGAGTACTGTAAAAAAATAAAAATGGAAAACCTGCTGAAATCTGACTAAGGTATGTAGTGTCCAGGTGTTGAAATTGTACCATGGTTCTGTAAGATGTTAGCACTGGGGAACTCTGGGTGAAGGTACCTGAGGACTCTGTACTATTTTTTTGCAACTTTTCGTATATCTAAAATTATTTCAAAATAAAAAGGTAGAAAAAACTTTAAAGGGGCTTACTCCTAAAAGTCTGGGGAGGCAATAGAACAGTATGCAGCCATAAAAAAGGGTGGCATATCTTTATGGAGCGATTCTATCTTATTTACTTTTATTTCCCCAGTGCTCACCATAGTGCATGGCAAATAGCCAGAACTTAACAAGGGACTGGGAATAAAGGCATAACTTTGGTGCTATGTCTGTCCTAGTCTGACTCTGAAGATAGAAAGGAGCCCAGACTTAGGTCTCCGTGCTCCTTGCTTCCCCTCCCCCAGGCCGTGTCCTGGGATCCTGGCTGGGCAGGTGCAAGGAAGCTCAAGTTTCCAGAGCCTAGAGATGCAAGAAAAGGTATGTGAGGCTGAGTGACAGAGCTGGGGATTCTGGGATGAGCAAAAAGCAAGTGGGCAGAGGACACCAGCACGGGCCCACGCCTGGCAGGGGACATAATCTTCCCAGGGTTCCTATCTGGCCAGATGGCCCTGGAGAGAAAGAACCCCTTCTCCTACCACAAATTTGGCCTTGGAGCTGCTTTGAACTACCTGCCTGCAGCTCTTTAAATGTTATTGTTCCCCTTGGAGCCTGTTAGGCCAGAGTTTCAGTCCCCACTGCGGCTTCCTAATTGTGTGATCTTGGGACACGTCCCTTCACCTCAGTGTTCCCATCTGTAAATGGGGAATAACATCTCCTTAGCTTGCTAGACTCTTGTGTGGATATTGAGATTATTCGGATCAAGGACTCAGGGCTAGGCAGGTTATTTGTGCTCAGGGAACGCGATGCCTTTCACCTTCCTCTTTGTGATGTTGCATCGGGCACCAATGGAGAGGCTTGGGCCCAGCATCTGGGTTTCTTCCTCCCGCTGACCCACTCCACTGACTTCTCCTTTGTATCCTGACCAAGAGGGCTGTGTGAGCATTAAGTATTTAAAAAGAAAAAAAAATACTGAGTAGAGAGCACTGTGCCCCACACCTGGTGGCTCCTCAATGGCAGGGATAGTAATTAACGATGATCTCTGCCATCTTTATCGTCACTGTGCACATCACAGGCAGAGACGGCATCATACGATCTGCAGGTATTTGCAGCCGCTGGAACCGCCTCCTCCTCCTCCGCCCCTGAGGCTGTCAGGAGGAATCAATGTCCAGCAGAGGCAACTGCCACTGCGTGCTGTCCCCTGGGCACGGCAGTTCTCATGGGGACCTCGCAGAGAGTAGCTATCTGGGTTACCTGCAGCCTCACCTGACTCATTCCCCGGAAACTGGGCCCAGCATTCTGGGCCAGATAACATCCTCCATGTCCTCGGATGCCCTGAGTGCAGTCGGGTAGATGCCTGGGCATGGGGGGGCGGGGGCGGGCAGGAGTGAGAGCCTGGTGACCAGCCAGCAGGCTGCCTCCCTGCACGTGGTGATGAGAGGAACTCTGTGTCCTGCAGGACAGATTTCTGCAGCCTCCGCAGGGTCTGTGGCTGACTTCCCCTCTGGGGCTCCAGCTCTCTGGGGCTCCCAGAAAACATAGGTCTTAGGAGTCAGCAGAAACCCCAGAAACCATTTGGCCCAAAGCCCTTTTTTCCTGATGAGGACTTTGAGGTCCATAAAGGGCTAGTGATGTCCCTGCACAGGCAGGCAGGAGCAAAACAACTCCCCAAAATTGGTCTCCCGGCTCCCCGCCCAGTACTCTCCCTCTCCCCACATTGCCACAGATTCAGATATAACCGGGTTCAGACCCTGGTTCCATCACTTATTTGCTGTGGGAGGTACAGCTGCAGGGGCTGCCACTCTATGCCTCCATTTTATCATCTGTGAAATGGAATCATAATATGAACCTCATGCTTAGAGAATGAAATAAGATGTTGGGCACAGTAGACAATGTAAGTGTGTGGGTATGAAGTTGAAATGGAGGTGGGAGGCTCTGGTTGTCATGACAACAGAGGCCCACTGCTGGCATGCAATGGGAGGGGGCCAGGGAGAAGAAATATCCTGCAATGCACAGGACAGACTGAGACAAAGAATCATCTTGCTTCGAATGCCAGTGACCCCCAATGAGAAACCTGCAGGTTAACAAATATACAGGGAGCAGAGGGCAGAGCCGAGGGCAGGCCTCTGATGCGATGAGACATTGGGGCAGGGTGTCCCGGTTCCTGCAGGACTAAGCAAGGCCCATGGAGCCTTGGGCCTCTTTGGTCATTTAGGGGGGAAAGGGAAGAAAGGCTAGGATTAATTGAAGTCAGTGTTCTCCAAACTTGGGTCCATGAACCCACATTTATCATTTTAATAGTTTATACATGTAATACATACTAGAAAAAATAACTAGCACATCAACTCCATGATAAAATAAATATTATATTTAAGATAAATGTAAAGGAAGTCCTTAAGATTGTTTTTTAAGTGGATAGGAAATGTTAAGTAATCAGGGCCAGCAGTACGTGGGTAGGCACAAATCAGGAAGGTTATTGGAAAGTGACTCACAGTTGGGACGTTCTGGACCTTGGGTCCCCGCAGGCCCTTGTGTTCTTAGAATAGACATAAAAAATCATGCTGGGAGCACGAGGTGGTTACAAAGGGAAAACCACGACTTGAAGGGGATAGACGATGGGGGTGAGAGGGAAGATGTTGCACCTCACTCTTCCCTGTTCTGTGGCCGTGAGCTGTGAACTCAGTCTTGGCACCGACAGGTGGTGCTGCCTTGCCATGACCTGCCAGGTCCCAGGGCCTGGCTGCTGCTTTTTGACATCCTGGCCTTACACTGGTTTCCTAGGGCAGCTGTAACAAAGTACCGCCAGCGGAATGACTTACACAACAAAAATATATTGTCTCGCCATTTCAGAGGCTGGAAGTCCAAGATCAAGGTCTGATTCCTTCTGAGCCGGGGAGGGAGAATCTGCTCCATGCCTCTCTCCCAGCTTCCGGGAGCCTCAGGCATCGCTTGGCTTGTAGATGGCACTATTGCTGTGTCTTCACATGATTTTTCCTCTGGATGTGTCTGCCTCTGTCCAAATTTCCCCGTATTGTAAGGACACCCGTCTTACTGATTAGGGCCCACTCTGATCAATAGTGACCACATCTTACCTTGATCATCTGCAAGGACCCTATTTCTAAATAAGGTCACATTCGCAGATACTGGGGGGTTAGGACCTCAACATCTTTTGGGGGCACACAACTCAACCTAGAACAGGTCTGTTTCAGTGAGCGGGAAGGAGGACCTCATCACCTCAGGCCCGCCTCCCCCGGCCCCCATCTCCTCCACAGTTTCTCTGCTGGGTCAGTCCTGCTGCTGGTTCCAGGAAGGGTATGTTTTCCTCCAACCCATGGAGACAGAAATATGGTCAGGAAGTCCCTGGCCTTCACCCTTTGGTGACCTTGCCTCTGGGGTGGCTGTACTTCAGGATGTGCTCCCCAAACTCGAGAGCAGTCGAAGCCACCAAAGTATGTTTGGTTATGCCTAGACAACCAGCAGCCCCTGCAGCAGCCTTGGATTTATGGAGAGTGTGTTGGAGTGTGCTCCGCCCGAGCCCGTGTGATAGACTCCTTCCCATAAGCCAGGAGGTCCGTGCAGAGGAGAGAGTGGTGTGACTGTGGGGGGACACAGCTGGCATGTGGCCGATCCCCAGGCAGGAATCTCCTGACCCCAGTTCTGCTTTTATTCTAACCGATCTGCTCCACGGCACCCTCCCTGCCTTTCGCTCTTGAAATTGTGTTTATTAAATAGGCGGTTTATATAGATGTGCTGCAAAATTCAGAGTGGCATCTTGCCTTTTCGTGGCTATAGAGAAATAGGAATACTACTATCATTACTATTAGTGCTACCAATATGCTTAGATCCTGCTTATTAAGATGTATGCCAGACTCTTTTCTAAATGTTTACCCTCTGTGACTCCTCCGTGACTCGATGATGCAGGTATTACCATTTCCCCATTTTCCTGATGGGAAAACTGAGGCTCCACGGTGACTTGTCTGAGACCACACTGACATCTGGCCTCTTAGCCTGTGCTATACTCCCCGTGTCACAATCTCCCGCGGAAGAGTGTCTGGTTGACAGATGGGTCTGAGTGCATTTGACCAGCATCCAATTTTTTGCTATTATTATGCTGCTGTGAACTTCCTCGTACATGTGTGATTTCCGCATGCATGTGACTCTATCTTTTAGATAAATGCCTTGGAGTGGAATTGCTGGGTCAAAGGATGTGTGTGTGTGTGTGCTCTTTTATTGTTGCCATGATTCTTTGCTTATCCTCTTAGTAAGCAACCAGGCTTTAAACTAACTTTGCCTTAGTTACCAATTCTTTTGTTTTCCAATTACAGTTGACATACAAAATTATATTAGTTTCCGGGGCACAACATAGTGATCAGACATTTATATAACTTACGAAGTGATCGCCCCAATAAGTCTAGTACCCACCTGGCACTAGACATGGTTTTTACAATATTATTGGCTATATTCCCTATGCTGTATTTTACACCCCCATGACTGTTTTTATAACTGGCAATTTGTATGTCTTAATTCCTCCCCGCTTGTCACCCGTCCTCCCAACCCCTTCCCATTTGGCAAACATCAATTTGTTCTCTATAGCCATGAGTTTGTTTTTGTTTCGTGTGTATATGTTTATTTTGTTTTTTAGATTCTTATTCCATGTGGTTTAACAAACAGGTATTGGACAGCACCTGGGGAGATAGAAAAATTAGGGAGCTTGAAAGCTGCCCTCACAGTCTAGCAGGGAACACAGACCCATCCCCAGGGAACTGGTATCTGGACTGCCTGCGTCCGTCAGGGTCCGGGGCTGCACAGGCCTGGTGTTTGGAGTCAGAACCCAGCTCCACTGTGCTCTCTCCTGGTTCTGATGAGTGTACAGTAAACATTAGCCATTTCTACCATCATGACACGCTGGGCTCGTCCCCGCCCTGCTGACAACACTCTCTAGAGCTGAGTAGCAGCTGCCCCCTTTTTATTGTCCTTACTGAGTTCAGAGAAGTTAATGGTCTTGTCACGGTTACACAGCCAGATCATCCTCTCCCTCTCTCTCTGTCTTTTTTTTTCCTTTCTGGAGACTCCAGAAAACTGGCTTTTTATGGGCTATGTCTTAACTTTTTAATGCGAGTAACTAATTAGGATCAAAAACAACAAAAACCCACTGTCAAGGCCAAACAAAAGCCATCTGCAGACCAGATGTGGCTGGTAGGACACCAGTTTGCCTCAGAGTCCGGCAGGCATGGGTTCGTGTCCCAACTCAGCCACTTACGAGATCTGCAACCACATCATTGTTGGAAGCCTGGTGTCCTCATCTATAGAAGGGCCGTGATAATCCCTGCTTTGCATGGTTGAGTTTGAGTGATTGACTATTTGTGTAAATTACCTGGCATATTGCGAGTTCTCAGTGGATGGTAGATCACTATCATTGTTATGGCAATGACGTTAAATGAAATCAGGGCTATGGTAGGTGGTGATGTTGGAGGAAAACTGACTCCATTATGAGCTTGTCAAGATTTCGGTGTTCAGAGGATGCCCAGATGGAGATGTCTAGAGACAGTTGGAATTGTGCATGGGGATAGGAGATTTTCATGTGGGGAAGGGGTGTTCCATTGAGTCTGTCATTACATAGAGGTGAGACTTTTTTTAACTTTTTAAAAATCTTTATTGTTGAAAGTATTACATATGTCCCCCTTTTCCCCCCATTGATCTCTCCAACCCCCCCCTCCCACCTCTGCCCCAGGCCTTCACCACCCTATTGTCTGTGTCCATGGGTTATGCATATATGCATACAAGTTCTTTGGTTGATCTCTCCCCACCCACCCACCCTCCCCCTGCCTTCCCTCTGAGGTTCAACAGTTTGTTCCATGCTTCTTTGTCTCTGGATCTATTTTGCTCATCAGTTTATTTTGTTCATTAGATTGCACATATGAGTGAGATCATGTGATACTTATCTTTCTCTGACTTGCTTATGTTGCTTAGCATAATACCCTCCAGGTCCATCCATGCTGTTGCAAATGGTAGGAGTTCTTTCTTGTCTTAACTCTTTATGCATTCATTTGAGAGTTCTGAAAGTTCATGGGCTTCTAGCCACCACCTCCATGGTGGATGTTCTATAGGCTCATTGCTTCCTGGAGAATAATGGGAGGTGAACCTAAAAAAGGAAAGTCAAACTGGGGTTGGTTCTCAGAGAGAAATTGCAGTGTGTGAGTGAGGCAGAGGTGATGGAGGCCGCAGACAGAGGCCACTCACTTGCCATTGTGAACAAGGAACAAGCATTTTCTGGGAATTCTCCTCCACTGTGGGACCTTGTTCTCTTATTGGAAGAACCACTAGGTTCCATTTAGGAGATGTGGGCTCTCATTGCTTTCTGCTTTACATTCTCTCTGTGACCTTGGTCAAGTCACGTCCACCCTTTGGACCTAAGGTCATCATTTATAAAGCAAGTGTATTTGCTAAGGCTACCAATACAAAGTACCACAGACGGGTGGCTTAATCAACAGAAATGATTTTTCTCACAATTCTGGAGGCTGGAAGTTCAAGATCAAAGTGTCAGCATTGTCAGGTTCTGGTGAGAGCTTTCCTTGGCCTATAGACGTCCATCTTCTTCCTGTGTCCTCTCCCTGTGTGTGTCTATGTCCTAATCTTCTGATAAGGACCCCAGGCATAGACTGGGGCTTACCCCAATGTCCTCATTTTAACTTAATTACCTCCTTAAAGGTCCTTTCTCCGATTAGAGTCATATTCTGAGGTACTAGGTGGGGATTCGGATTTCAATATATGAATTGGGGGGGGGGGTATAGTTCAGCCCATAACAGCTCATCAGTGCTTCCTAAAGTACAGCTACTGCTGCTGGTAGAATCGACTTTATATCAAATGCAGAAATAAGCCTTAAAGAACAATCTAGTCTTCTCATTCCTTTCAGAAGAAAATGTTTGGTTTAGTACTCATGTGACCCTGGTAACCGTCTGACCCCTGCCAGAGCACATGGAGAACAGGCCTCAGACAGGGAGCCTCAGGCAGGCAATCATCTCTGTCTTACTTACCTACTGCTACATCACAAACACACTCAAACTTAGTGGTTTAGCACAATTCACATTTATTAGACCACAGTTTCTATAGGTCAGGAATTCAGAAGCCACTCAGGGGTGGTCATTCCAATTCAAGGTTTCTCCTGAGGTGCAGTCACCTACAGTCTTGCTGGGACCAGTGGATACACCGGGAAGGTGGATCAAGTTGGGACTGGCTGTTGGAGGGAGCCCTCTGTTCCTTGTCACGTGGCTGCTTGAGTGTCCTCAGAACATGGCAGCTGGCTCCCTCCAGGATGAGCAATGGAGAAAAGAGAGCAAGGAGGAAGCCGCAAAGCCTTTTCATCCTATGTGGAATGAATAGGGCACAGGTCAGCCTTATTCCGTGTGGGAGGGGACCACGCAAGGGCAAGACCACCAGGAAGCAAGGATCACTGGGGGCTATCTCAGAGACGGACACAGTAGAAATTAAGAAAGAGCTTTACTTTCTGATTACCTAATTTTCTGGTTACCTATTCTATATTTGTATGCACAGAACATATAAACAGGGTGGGGCAAAAGTAGGTTTACAGTTGTGAGTACTCGAAACAGTTTATTCTTGTCTTATTTATTCATTATTGTATTATTTTCCGTATGAACTGTAAACCTACTTTTGCCCCACCCTGTATTAGTATTTTGTACTCTTTTAATTTGCTTGAGTGATATGCTATGTATAAATATAAAACCTGCTTTTTTTCACTCAATAATGTTTTTTACATCAATCTGTATTGATATAAATAGATCTGATTCATTCCTTTAAATTTTAAGTACATACTATTTTGATTTATCCATTCCTCTATTTATAACCACTTAGATTGTTTTCAATATTTTAATTTATAACAGTGATGACTCACACATCCTAGTACACGTCCTAGGGTTCTAGAATATGTGTATTTTATATTTTACTAGATGGGGGCCAATTGTTCTTTACAACAGTTATACTGATTTACACTCCTCTACAAAATAGGAATATTTACTTTTCTCCACAATATTACTAACATTTGTTGTTGCCAGGCACTTTCATTTTTGCCAATCTGATGGGCAGAGAAATAGTATCTCAATGTTTTATGTTTTTAATTATCGTAAAAACACGTAACATAATTTACCATATTAACCATTTTTAAGTGTATGGTTTCATAGTAAGTACATTCACACTATTGTGCCACAGCTCTCTTGTTCATCTTGCAAAACAGAAACTCCATACTAGTTGAACATTAACTCCCCATTCACCCTCCCTCCAGCCCCTAGAACAGGGGTGGGCAAACTTTTTGACTCGAGGGCCACAATGGGTTCTTAAACTGGACCGGAGGGCCGGAACAAAAGCATGGATGGAGTGTTTGTGTGAACTAATATAAATTCAAAGTAAACATCATTACATAAAAGGGTACGGTCTTTTTTTTTTAGTTTTATTCGTTTCAAACGGGCCGGATCCGGCCCGCGGGCCGTAGTTTGCCCACAGCTGCCCTAGAAGAAACCATTCTACTAGTAAACACCATTCTACTTTAGTAACTCATATATGTAAAACATACAGTATTTTCTATGCCTGTCTTATTTCACTTTGCATAAGATCCTCAAGTCTCACTCACGTTGTAGCATGTGACAGGATTTCCTTCTTTTTTAGAGGCTGAATAATATTCCATTGTGTGGATATTCCCATTTTTTTTATCCATTCATCCAAAAATCGATACTTGATTTGCTTGTACTTCTTGGCTATTGTGAGTAATGCTACTATGAACATGGGTGTATGAATCTCTTATTTTAATTCTTTTGTATATATACCCAGAAGTATATATACCCAGTTCGATCATATGGTAATTTTATTTTTATTTTTTTTGAGGAACCCACATACTGTTCTCCATAGCAGCTGCATCATTTTATACTCTGACCAATAGTGCCCAAGGGTTCCAGTTTCTCCACATTCTCATCAACACATGTTATTTTCAACATTTTAATTTTCCCTCTCCCTGAGCACAAGTGAGGCTGGACATCTTAACACACTGCCCTTTGAACAAGGGGAAAATTGCGGTTCTGGGAGATTAAGTTGCTTTCCCTAAAGCACTGGGCTAGTCGGTGGTGCAGCCAAATCAGAATCCAGAGTTGTGTGGCCCATACACCCATGTTCTCTCCAACATGTGACCCTGCCTTTAAACTTGCTGTGCTTCTTTAAGAAAAGGAAGGAGGGAAGAGAGCGGCTCCTGGCTTCTGAATTCCTGCCTGTTGTGCCTCTGACAAGTGGGGAATCTACAGAGCATTATTTTTCTTGGATCTGCAGGCCAAGTGGCGTTACCTCCACCTAGGAGGAAGCGGTGTCTAAGCTAATACCCCGGACGGGAAATATGTGCCCAGAAGATTAGCTCTATTGTGTGGGGCTGGACGCTTTCCACTGACTTTGTTTATGGGACAGATTGTTTTTGTGAAGTTGTTTGCTCCGGTGAGTCTCCAAGCTCCAGCGGCCTCCTGGCCCTGGAGAGGGTCAGATTTACGGGCAGACCGGTGGAGGCCAGGAAAGGCTACAAAGGAACAGGCCCCCTGGGGGAACTTCAGGGGTCGGTCTGGGGCTTCCTCAGAAAGCAAAATTGTAGTCCTCTTTTATTTGATTTTAAAAATTGGATGTGCAACAGTGTGGTGGAGTTTTCTTCCTTCTCGGCTCTTGGAGCTGGCATTTTCATGTCACTGTTCACAGCCCATGGCAGCTCACCTCTGTACACCTCCACATGTGTTCCTGGGGTTCTGAGGTTGGTCCCCCTCCAATTCTTCCTGCCAGAAGCACCATATACCTAACAGCACACACTCCCTCGTTCCCATTTGTTCCAAATCAGTTAGCAGACAGTACTTGGAAAGCATGTGATTCACAAACACACACACACACACACACACACACACACAGGGGCTACTAGCCATCTCTCCTCGGGTGGTCTAGGAGAACGCATTGTGTCTGGCATGTGGTACAGATACCAATTGCTACCATGTGCTCTTTATTGTTCCATCTTCCTACCCACCCACCCAGCCACCCACCCAGCCTGCCTGCCCCATCACCCTGAGCTTCCATACTGTTTCAAACCTCAAGAATTTAGGCCAGTCACTGACAGAGAAGGATGCAGAAATAAGGAGGAGCTAGAAAGCTCCTCAGCTTTTTTGAGCCTCCTCTTTCTTACTTGCACAATGTTATAAGGGGGCCACCCTGGCTGCTGAGGTTATTGAGAAAGTCAAGGACATTAGTAGCTAAAGCCCTGAGTACAGGCCTAGGTACCGGAGAAGCACTCAAAAAATGGTTCTTATTATTTCCTGAATGCCCACCTTGGGTCAGACCCTCTGCTAGGGACATGGGAAGATGAAATGAGACACAACTGTATCTCTAAGAACTCATGTTCAAGTGAGAGAACCACAATGAACAGACTAGCATACATAGTGTGGTGATAGAGAGGAGCACAGAGTAGACACTTAAACCAGCCTGGGGGTATCAGGGATGTCTTCCTGGAGGAGGTGACATCTGAACTGAACTGAAGAGTGACTCCCTCTGCTATTTAGGTGTTCTTGCCAAAAGCATGCCAGAACTTCACATGATACTAGTTGGTGGCCATGTCCAGTGTAAGGCCTTTCCTATCTGCTCCAGTCCTGGTTGGCCTTCTCTCTTGAACCCCCTCAATTCTGTATTGAAGAAGGAAATCTATACTTAACTATTTCCTCTCTGCTGTAATACGGTTTCAATGCCATTCTCTATCACCTTAAAAGTTTTCATGACTCCCATAGTCCCTGGCAAAAGCCTTAATCATTCATCCACTCATTCATTCACTCATTTAATCAATCTACTAAATGTCAATAAACACCAATTGGTAACAAGATTAATCTAACCCAGGAAAGCATTCCAGGGTCTGTACAAGTATTAAAATAAAGCCTGTTTGTCTCTTTCCTATCACTGAGCCACCCTCCAGGTTCCAGCAGCTCTGGGCCCCATTGATGGCAGCTTCTATGGCCAGACAACTGAATGGAAGAGAGGGCCAGCTTTGAAGTCCCACGTCTAGCATGTGACCTATGTCACACTCCTTCATGGCCCCCATCCTCCTTTTATCCTCATCGTCCTGGGAGGTGGCCTCCGTTATTTCCATTTCCCTGCTCCCAGCAGGTTGTGCTTGTTGGGTCAGCATCTGGTGGACTCCTAGACAGTTGGCAGTCAGCTCAGTCCACTCAAAGTGCCTCCAGCTGACCAGCCCTGCCTCAACTCTTTCTGGTGCCAGACTTCCCTCTGGAATCTGGCTACCACACCCATTTCCCCTAGTCATCTAAGGTCCCCTTATAGTTCTCTGTCTCAGGGCCACTTCACCTTCTGACAGCAAAATCTCACCCACTGGCACCGTCAGCTACTTTCTGTATCCCCTCCCCAGGGCACATGGAACCTTCTGGATACAAAATTGAAGCCCTCCCTCTGCCTAACCATATTGTGAACTCATTTTATTTTAATGTCTCTTCCTGGAATCCCATTTGGGAAATGATACAAAGGCTTCTCTGCCCTTGGCTTTCCCCCTAACAGCCTTCTAGGAGCTGCCTCGATGGCCATCCCAACACAGCTGGCTGCTTCCCTGCTTCTCTCCCTCTTCTTCCAGACTCTCAACTCCACTAGCCCACGAGTGGGGAGGAAAGTGGCTCAAGGAAGGAAGCTAGCTGACGATTAGGGAATGTATGTAGGCAGATATTTGAAAATCTGACCTGTCCCAACGGTCAAATGAGAGATGGTACATGTGCTTTTGTACACATGACCAGTGGTCGGCAAACTGCGGCTCGCGAGCCACATGCAGCTCTTTGGCCCCTTGAGTGTGGCTCCTCCTAAGCCTTAGGAGTACCCTAATTAAGTTAATAACAATGTACCTACCTATATAGTTTAAGTTTAAAAAATTTGGCTCTGAAAAGAAATTTCAATCGTTGTACTGTTGATATTTGGCTCTGTTGACTAATGAGTTTGCCGACCACTGGAATAGACCAAAAGAATAGAAAGAGTATAGGTTCTGGAATCAAAGCACTTGGGTTCACATTCAACCTCCACCAGCTAGAAGCTGTCTGACTTTTGGAAAATCATTTAAACTCTCTGAAACTCAGTTTGCTCATCTGTAAAATGGGGATGATATTAACCCCTACCTCACTGAGTTGAGAGAGAGAAATGAATTAATGCCCTTTGTTCATTAGGATGTGTGCTTGGGTGCTAATAATAAAAATTGGGTGCCAGTTTCATTTGAGGATTAGTGCTCTTTGGTGCCACCTGAATAAAAGTGAGGATTTTTGTTAGTAAGGAAGAAGGAAAAGTTG
Source organism: Myotis lucifugus (assembly GCF_000147115.1). Lineage (NCBI taxonomy): Eukaryota > Metazoa > Chordata > Mammalia > Chiroptera > Vespertilionidae > Myotis > Myotis lucifugus. Next base: position 426,233 of record NW_005871552.1, on the reverse strand, counting down.
TGTAGGTTCCTAGCAAATGGTTTCTGTCGTGGCTGGTAATGTGTTCTGGACATAGTACCTAGTGCAGAGGAAGTACTGGAAGATGGTAGTTAGTAGGAGCAGTTTTGGTCATGAGCTGTGTCACAGGGGATCTGAAGTTTGGGCTGGGATCTACTTGGTTGCAAGGCAATTAGCGAAGAAAGACTGTCGGGTCCCTTGGAATCACCCAGTCAAGGCAGTACTCACTGTTTCCCTGCCAGAGCCCTCTTTGCATGACACACAGGGCATGCTTACTAGATATTTTGTGGTGGAATGAATGAATGAACCCGTTTGACCCCATTGGGCTGTAGCCCCACTTCTGACCCCAATTTAGAATCTCTGTCCCTATAACCTCCAAGTGACCTCCGAGTGGCTTTGGTTGAGCCCCAGTTGCAATGCACAGTTCTGTCCTTCCCACGGTGCACGGCAGCAAAATCTCATATTAGATTTCATTTCCAGCATTTCTTGGCCTGCCCTTCGGAATATGCGAGGCTTTATGCACTCCGCCCTTTTGTGTGCCAGCGTCTGTCTCCCTCTCCACCCGCTAAAGGTGCTAATCCAGCAGCTCACCGTAAATGGTGTGAATTTCTTCCAACTGCCATGGTCATGTTTCTTAATCAATAGCCTGCCTTGTCAGCACCAAGTAAACACAGCTTCGGTTGGAGAGGGAAGAAGCCACTGCTGCAATGCACGCACGGAAGGAGTCCTTTCTTTCCTACGTTAATTAGGCCGGTGAGTCAACAAATAATAGCAGTGCTTTGAGTAATGACTGTGTGCCAGGCACCGCTCTAAGCACTACACACATGCGTTGACTCATTTAATCCTTACACTCTTCCAAGGTGCTGTGACTGTCTCTATTTTATACGTGAGGGAACCAGGGAACAGGTTGGTTACCAGTAATAGTGATTGAATGTGATCATGAGTCAGGCACTTGCCCAGGGGCTGGAGATGTTGTAGTGAATAAGGCACATATGAATTCCTGTCTCAGGGCACTTGGAGTCTAATGGAGGATGTGGACAACATGCACACAGCTAAATGAACGGAGTCATTTCAAATATGTTTTAATTAGGGCTACTTTTGCCTGCAAGTATCAGATAACCCAATTGCAGTGGTGTAAGCCCCAGGGATTTATTTTACTCCCGAGAACAACAGATGGTAAGAGATGCTGGTGCTGATTCTATGACTCAAGAAGCCGACATTTACATGGTCTTTCGCTCATGGCCCTAGAATGGCTGAATAGCTCTAGTCATCACCCCTGTGATTCAGCAGGAAGGTGGAAGACGGGGAAGAGACAGCACCGGCATCTCTTATTGACCCCAGATCTGGGGCAGATGGCCACCTTGGCCTGATGGTCACTAAGGAGAAATCAAACAGGACTAGGGGAGAGACGGCTCCTGTATGTATGTAGGGTGGTCGGGGAGGTGACATTTGAACAGAGACCCAATGACAAGGGGCCAGCCCTGCAAATATTTGGGGACAGAGTATTCCACAGGGAGAACATCACAAAACAAAGAGTCTCTCCTGCAGAAACAAGCACGGTGAGATCTTGGAAGGAGGGAAGTTCAGAGTGGATGGAGCATGAGAGTAATGAGCAAACAAAATAACGGCTAAGGAGGAAGGGAGCTGGACTGTGCAGGGTCTTTTAGGTCCTCAAAGGAGTTTGGATCTTAGTCCACGTGTGATGGAAAGCTACTGGAGGCTTTTAATCAGGGGAGTGAAATAATCTGATTCATGTCTTGAAAGGAATTATTGGGGCAGAAGAACGGTTGTGAGAGTCACAAGGCTTAAGGAGACTTAATTCTAGGTGATGGTATAGTTTTTCCAAGTTCCTTTTTCTTGGGTTTACTTTTTTCTGCCTCTTGGACCACCTCCCCCCACCCCTTTTTGTTTCATGGCAGCTCCTTAAGATCTGAACTGTGTCCTGCTCGCTTCCGTGCCCCAGTACCCAGCGCAGGCCAGGCACGGTGGCAGGACTTGGTAAACATCACCAGAGCCGAACTGGACAAAGGCGAGTGCTCTACTCCAGGGCTCCCAAACTTCGATCTCTCACATTCCACTCTCCTGTTTTTTGGCCAGATCAGTGGCTCATAACCAAGTGAGTTTGCCTCCCAGGGGAGCATTTGGTAATGTCTGGAGATATTTTTGGTCATCATAACCAGAGGGAGTGTGGGGGATGCTTCTGGCATCTAGTAGGTGGGGACCAGAGATGCTGCTAAACACCCTACATAGCACAGGACAGCTCTGCGCAATACTGAATTATCTGCCCCCAAATGCCACTAGGATTGAGTTTGAGAGGACCTGGACTAGATCTATATTCCTGTTTTAGCATTCCCTTAATATTGCCCTTTAAATTAATTCACTCTTTAAATTTAAAAAACTTTAGGAAAACCATATGTCACTGCCATAAATAAGAAACCAGTGCCCTAAGTAGAAAATAATTGGAGCCCAGCCGGCGTGGCTCAGTGGTTGAGCGTCAACCTCTGAACCAGGAGGTCACGGTTTGATTCCCGGTCAGGGCACATGCCTGGGTTGCAGGCTTGATCCCCAGTTGGGGGCATGCTGGAGGCAGCCGATCAATGATTCTCTCTCATCCTTGGTATTTCTATCTTCTCTCCCCCTCCCTTCCTCTCTGAAATCAATAAAAATAAAAAATAATTGGAAAGATAAACACTCAGAAAACAAAAGCTGATCACATTCTAGCTGGATGTTGTTCCTCGTTCAAAGCTGAGTTTCCCTTCATTAAAAAGGGAGTTAGGTCAATGACATGAAAGACGAAGAAAGACTGAGGAACTATTTCAGATGAAATCAGACTGGAGCAAAATGGCAGATAATCACAGTGGAGTTCTGGAGTGACGGCAGGACCAGAAAATCTCTGCAGTGACTTCAGTGGGACAGTTGGCAAACTTGGAATATTAGATAGTGCATATGAGACACCTCATGATATCAATAGGAAATTTTCTGAATTTAGCAACTGTATTACAGTTATGTAAGGAAATGTCCTTGTTCTTGGGAGATTCATGAAATATTTAGGAATAAAAGATCATGATATTGGTCAACTTATTCTGAAATGCTTTTTTAAAAAGTGTATTTGTGTATTTATATGCATGTGCATATATTGTGTATATGTGTGTGTATGCACATACACTTATTCACATACACGGACACAACACATGCATACAACACACAAAGAAAGCAGACATGGTAGAATCTAGGTTAAGAGCATGAGAGTTTATTGTGCTGTCCCTGCAACTTTCTTGCAGATCTGGATTTTTGCAAAATAAAAATTAATAGCAAGAAAGCAAATAAAAGACCTTTCCTGAGTGTAGTATCTCTACAATCACAAAAGCCTTGAATTTTTTGGAAGCTCAGGAGGGCTTCAAATACTAGTTTCTAATGAGTTCGACGCTTCATCGTTTGCTCCCAGAGTAGATAAAAATTAATATGTCTATCAAGTGGAAAAACATCTTCCATGCCATCCCATTTATGCTGACAAGACAGCTAAATTGACTCCCGAATGATTCTAGAATTGCTTTGTCCGGATGTTCTATTGCTGTAACATCACGTATCTGTCGAGCTGTACTTATGTAAAGCCACGAGGGAATGAATATATTCCAGTCAGTGTGCCTGAGGCTGGGATGCTCTTTATTGATAATAAAAAGAAATATTTTCTTTCAAAAAAGATTAGCAAGTTTTAGGGAAATATAGAGTAGCACCAACAGGAGACTTTCTCAGCGGGAGGACTGAGAGCAAGTTGAAAGACGGATGATTTTCTCCCTCTGTGATTCATTGTTTTCGGCCAAGGGTCAGTCCATCCAAGAAGCTCAGTCGTGGGTGTTTCTCTTCAGTCTATGAAAGTCCTAGCCCTAAGACTCAGCTTTCTCAGCTGCAGAAATGGAGATAACACACCAGAAGCCAGGTGCCAATTTGGGGGCGGGCCATCCTACCCTTTGAAGTCTCTAGATTATAGGAACCTGATTGCCACTCCCACCCGCATTCCAAGTCCTAGGGAAATTCCAATGTCCTTGCAAAGATGTCATCTAATTCGTGGAGCCTGACATTCTCACAGTCACCTGGGCCTTGACTTCCTCCTTTCTCTGCCCACTTCTCTGTCTCCCTCTGGCTCTTGTGGCGATGCATTTGTCTTCACTCTGCAGGCACTCAGGCCGCTGTCTGTGTATGCATGCGAGTGTCTGTGTGAGTCTGAGTCTGTGTCTGTAAATGGTTCTGTCTCAGTCTGTGTGTATTGCTGTGCCTGTCTGTGCTGGGTGTGTCTTTGTTTGTATGTGCCTCTGTGAATTTATATGTGTCTGTGTCTGTCTATTCTCTGGGTGTGTTTGTGTGTGTCTTTGTGTGTTTGACTCATACAGACACATGCATGTACAGACACGCACAGACATATACTCAGATACACACAGACACACATATGCATGCACAGGCAGACACACACACAGACACATACTCAGATACTCATAGACACACACATGCATGTACAGACAGATATACATGCACAGAGACACACAGAGGCATACGCAGGCAGACGTACACATAGACACACACATAGACATGCACTCACATGCACAGACACACATAGACACAGACACACAGACACACATATAGATACATACAGACACACCATATCTGAGTATGTGGTAGACTTTACAAGTTTCTGGGGGTCCGGAAGGAGTTTTCAATGCAAACACCTTATAAGTGAGCATTAAGTATCTTCCTTCAAGATCCCCTGAGTATCTTTCCCTTCCTCCCTTCTTTTACTCTCCCCACCCCAAATATTCTTCTTACTTTTTTTCTTATCAGAACAACTCATTTCTTCTAAACTCATGTCATACTCTGCTCTGGGCGTTGCATTGCATGTCTCCTCTCTCATGAATGTGCTGTGTCCTCCAATCTGGTCTCTTCCTCTCTCAGGTTCTGCCAGGGGAAAAGAACAGCATAGAGGTTAATTTCTCCACTGATATGAATAATGCCACACACCCTCACACAACCTTAAAATACGGGCCTGGTGTCTCAGTCCACTTGGGCTGTTATCACAAAAATGCCATAGAGTAGGTAGCTTAAAAAACAAACATTGATTTCTCACATTTCTAGAGGTTGGGAAGTCCAAGGTCATGGTGCTGGCAGATTTGGTATCTGGTGATAGCCTACTTCTTGGTTTCTTGATGGTTGTCTATTCACTGTGTCCACCCATGACAGAATGGGGTGAGAGAGCTCTCTGAGGTCTCTTTTACAAGGGCACTAATCCCATTCGTAAGGGCTCCATCCTCATGATCCAGTCACCTCCCAAAGGTCTCCCATCCAAATATCATCACATTCAATACTAGGTTCCAACATATCAATTTGGTAGGGGGGGAGGTACACAATCATTTAGAACATAGCACTTGATTACACTCCATTTCATTATTATCATTTAGGGTTGTATTGGTGGTGCTGCTGATGGGTTCATTCATCTCTCCCTGGTAGGATTATTGGGAAGACCACATGAATATGGTGGTAGTAGATATGGTGGTGGCAATGTACACTGTGGATTTAGGATTCTAATCTAAGTCAACATATAACCTAATAGGTATTCATAATTATTTGTGCCACAGCTCCCCATTCTTTAGGTCTCAACCTCAGTGTCATCAATGCTTTTCCAGGCCTCCTCATTAATTCCTTCAGGGCATTTGTCACAGTTTGCAGTTATTTTATTTATCTTTTGTGCTTTATGTTTGGTCTGTTCTCCTCCCTTAGATAGTAAGCTCTCTGAAGACAGGGACCATGCCTTATGTTTGCCATTATATCCCCAGAGCCCAGTGCAGAACTTAATAAGCATAAGCACTTGTTGTTGAGTGAAACTCCCCTCATATTCCTTCCCCAAGAACTGGATAGCTCTTAAGAGCCTTACGTCTTATACCAATTTTTATTTTTAATTAAATGTATTGGCGTAACAATGATTGACAATTTTACTGGTTTTGGAATGGATGGTTTCTAGGTTGCTCCCGGAGAGCCCTATCAGCAATAACCAGAAAAATTCAGCACCTTATTTTTTAAGACTTTTTATTTTAAAACTAGAGGCTTGGCACACGAAATTTGTGCGAGGTACAGTCCCTAGGCCTGGCCTGTGATTAAGGCCATCCTCCCCAGCTGCCTGCAGCTGGCCCTGCCCCCCACCGCCACCCACTCCCGGTTCCCCATTTACCATAGGGCGATCGGTAGGGGAAGGGACCGAGAGGTCAGCTGTTCCCGCCCACTTGCTGG
>NW_005871552.1:409318-419863 GCF_000147115.1 Myotis lucifugus | reverse complement strand
AACTGGCCCCAGTAGATGGTTATGGTCCGTTCTGCCCTGTAGGATCAATTTGCATCTTTCCCCTATTATTACATAGGATGATTTTAAACTTTCAGCAAAATATTTCCATATACTCTTCACCCAGCACCTCCCAATGTTAGCATCTTCTATAATGATAGCAAGACGAAGAAATTAACATGGATACAACATTAACTAACCCATGGACTTCCTTCAGATTTCACCAGTGTTTTACCCTAATATTCTTTTCTATGCAAGTTCCCACTTAGTTATCATATGTCCTTGTTCTCCTCCAATATGTGACAACTCCTCAGTTTTCCCTTGTCTTTCATGACAGTGGCACTTAAAAAAATACTGGTCAGGTATTTTGTAGAATGTCCCTCAGTTTGGGTTTGTCTCATGTTTTCTTCCGATGTGACAGGGGGTCTGGAAAAGGGCACCACAGAGGTAAAGTGCCCTCCTCATTGAATTGTATCAGGGGTTCATAGCAACCTGGCTTATTATTACTGACATTAACCTCAATCACTTGATTAGTGTGGTGTCTATAATTAATATGGAATCATGGGTACTTATTTTATTCTGTGGCTTTTAATCCAACTGTCATTGTTTTATTGCTCAAACTATTCCAGCTTTGGCCATTGAAAGCTCTTTAAGGTTAACTCCTAAATATTTTCAACAAGCCGTAACCGGTTTGGCTCAGTGGATAGAGCGTCAGCCTGCGGACTGAAGGGTCCCAGGTTTGATTCCGGTCAAGGGCATGTACCTTGGTTGCGGGCGCATCCCCAGTGGGGGGTGTGCAGGAGGCGGCTGATCGATGTTTCTCTCTCATCGATGTTTCTAACTCTCTATCCCTCTCCCTTCCTCTCTGTAAAAAATCAATAAAATATATTTTTTAAAAAAATATTTTCAACAAGCCCCAACTTTTTTTCTTTCTTTCTTTTTCTTTTCTTCTTCTTCTTCTTTTTTTTTTTTTTTTTTTTTTTTTTTTTTTTTTTTTTAGCAATTCCCTATTATCTGGCACCACAATTCCCTATTTTCTGGTTCGAGGTCCATCTTATATTTTTCCTGCCTCAGGTCTGTAATCAACCACTTCTATAAGGAGCCCTGGTTCCTTTCATTGGAGAATGGTGTTTAGAAACCAAGATCTGGGTGGTAAATGTGCTCATTGCTACTGGGCAATCCTTGCTTCTAGGCCCTCTCAGTGTTCAGAGCTTGGAAATATATTCTGTATACCAATCCATGCATACACACACATCTAGTATATTTATATCTGTATCTATGTATCTATTTAACAACCTTTTTGTTTTTCATACTAAAACTACTGATTTCAGTTCATTACTATAGGGTCATGCTTGCCTCCCTCTTTATTTATAACTTTTCTTATTTATAACTTTGTTTTTTTTTAATTGAAGGGCTGATCTTTAAATCTTGATAAATTGTAAAAAATGTTTCTGTCTCATCCTTCCTCCCTGGAAATGGCTGACATGAGAACACAGCATTACTAGACGTTGCAGTCAGAAGCTAGACAAAGGAGAACCCAACAGATTGCATGGTCTATCTTAGTGCAAAAAAGCACTAATTACACACTTTATATTTTATCGGCAGTGGGGTGCATGAGGGTCAGCCCAGACTCTGGAATGTGAGCTCATTGTTCCAGCCAAATGAGTCAGTTGAGATGGGAATGCAAATTTATTTGAGCAGTTGAGCATCAACATGGTTCTGAAAAAGAAAAAAAAGTTCGCCTCTTTTCTTCTCCAGCCCCCTGCATAAAACTCACCCAGTGGTCCTCTTACCTGGACTACTGTCTTTGCTCCTAGGAACACTTTGCCTCTTGCTGGCTCTGCCCTCTTTTCTCCTCATTGATTTCTCCTCCCTCCCCTCCCAACATCCATCTTTATTTCCCTTTCATAGATCCTGTGAATTTTCACCAAACAGCAGGTCTTAGCAGAAACCTTTCATGGCTGGTCTTCAGTCTTTTTTTTTAATCAGAAAAGCCAAGGTTACATTTTCCTTTATTTTCTTGTCTGAGGTTTGGTTCCCTGTTCCCGGGGGAATTTTCTGTTCTTCCGTCCTTTCATAACAGCTTGGAGTTTTTCTGCATGAAACCTCAAGGAATGCTTTACTGAAAACCCAAATTTTGCCCACCACACTCCGGATGTGTGAAAAATAAGTTAGGAAGGGTAAGAGTTGCTCACTCTGATGGCACATGAAACATTTATTATTTGAAACTCAAAAGCCTGACTCCTTTAGCTCCCTCTGGGAAGAAAGAAATAAGCCGGTTCCAGGTATTATTCCTTTTAGTGTTATCAATGAGTCCAGAAGCCCACAGACCTGTTTGACTGGGATCCTGCCACTCCCAGAGCCAGGGGTGGGGGCCACTCTCGCAGTGGCCTGGGCTGACCAGGAATGAACTCAGAATGCCCCAGAGCGAGATGATGTCAAGTCAGGGAGAGGGGGAGCCTCAGGAGAGCTCATATTTTCTTAGCTGCATCCAGGAAGCCTAGATGAGAAGGTCTTGGCAAACACAACTTCCTGAGGAGCCAACTGGGCAGCTTCTGGGGGGCACTAGGGGTATTAAATCGTTGTGGGCACTGAACCATCAGGGAGACAATGAAGAACTCATTTCAAGAATTCCAAGAATACTATCCTTTCTTGGAAGGAATCCTTAGCAAAGTCACCTAGGGCTTGTTGGAAAGGGAGGAAGAATGTGGTGATTAATAATGATAGCAATGGGGACATGCTGAGTGTAGTGGTAGCAATAATAATAATAAGTAGACAATGATGGCAATCATAACAGTTATGAAGGTGGCTGGACTTTAATTCAGTCCTTTCTTGTAAGCAGGGCAGTATGTATAAGTTTACTGTATACATTGTATCTCACTGAATTCTCACAACAATTGTGTGAGGAAGTACTTTCATTTGTCCCATTTTACATCTAAGAAACTGAGGATTGGGAGGGTTTAAGTATGGTGCTTGGGGTCACAGAGCTACAAAGTGGTGAAGGCTGGATTAAAATTCTCCACCTGCTCTCTGAAATACTTTGCTATGTGGTCTTCTTGGGAGGGTCTGTCTTGTGAGCTGTAGGGTTTTGGTTTTGCTGAGCTGGTTGGTATTCAGGTAGCTATGACTTATGCTTTAGCACAAGTGCCCACAATGCTAGTCAGATGGTCCAGAGACAGGAACTCAAGGCCCTGCCCTCCACAAGGCTGCAGTCTAATGATGGAGGCGCATGCAAGGCCATTTGCAGGACCGTACTGTGGGGAATGGTCACAGAACCAAGGATGGGGTCATCAAAGTGAGTCCAAAGATTCAGCCGGTGTTTGGAGCTAGAGTGGCAGGAATGGAGGGAAGGTATACTAAGCAGAGTGACCAACTTGAGCCAAAGCATGGAGGTATGAAATAACTCCATGGGCCTAGAATGACAAGCACTTGAGTGTGGCTAGAAGATAAGGTTGTACGTGAAGGGGGAGACAAGAGCTATCACTAGAGAGATAAGCAGGGGCCTTGTGTGAACCAGCTAAGTGTTTAAAAATGTGGGCTCACCGGCTGGCGTGGCTCAGCAGTTGAGCATAAACCCATGAACCAGGAGGTCATGGTTTGATTCGCGGGCTTGGTCCCCAGTGGGTGGTGTGTGTAGGAGACAGTCGATCAATGATTCTGCCTCATCATTGAAGTTTCTGTCTCTCTCTCCCTCTCTAAAATCAATAATAAATCAATAATAAATCAATAATATATATATGTGTGTGTATATATATATATATATATGTATATATATACACACACACATACACACACACACACACACACACACACACACACGAGGTACCACCTTCGCTGCCAGCACCACCTTCACTCTGGCCCGGAGCCGCCTTTCTGCCTTCCCATGCTGCCCAGAGGCCCGTAGCAGCTGGGGCGGTGTGGAATGCCTGCATCATCGCCATGGTGATGACCAAGCGTCCTGCCCGCCCCTGGCCGCTTGGCGCATGTGTATGCAAATTAACCCACCATCTTTGTTGGGTTAATTTGCATACTTACTCCTGATTGGCTGGTGGGTGTCATGAAGGTATGGTCAATTTGCATCTTTCTGTTTTATTATTGTGTGTATGTATGTGTGTGTGTGTGTGTGTGTGTGTATTTTTTTTTTTTTAAAGAATGTGGACTGTAGATACAGAAGGACCTGGGGGTGAATTCCAGTACATCCACATACTAGCTGTGTGACCATGGTTTCAATTTTCATATTTGGAAAACAGAGACAAATGATACTATGAATGCTAGAATGAGGAAACGGAGGCTCAGAGAGCCCAAGTACCTGGTCTTGGGTCACAGAGTTGATGAAGGAGTTTGCCAGGATGCAAGTCCACTATCTATCACACATAGAGCTTTATGAAGCTCCTCGCTTAACTTCACAGGTTCCAGATCACCTAACCATGTTTGCATGTTTGCACCTGTCCTTCCCACCCTATGTGAACATCAAGGAGAGGGACCCTGTTCTACTCTACCATCACATGGTGGCCCAATAGTAAGCAAGAGTCTCAGGCTTGTCAGTAAATCAGTAGTCCCCAAACTGTAGGGGTCTGGGCCCCATCTAGACATGTTGAACCAGAATCTTCAGGACTGCAGCCTGAGCTTTCTCTCTTGTCAAGCTGGGGTTTTGAACCATAGCAGAAAAGTGTTTCTTGAGTGAATAAATGAGCAAATCAACATACTTTATGTACTAACAGGGATAGGCTAATGGGTGCTATGACAACCATCCACCCCCAACTCTTAGTGGCTTAAAACAATAAAGGTTTGGGTTTTGTGCTCATATTATAAGTTCACAATGGACTGACTGGGGATTCTGCTCAACAGAGTAGTGGCCCAGAAGTGACACACACTCTCTCCATTCACACACTCCTTGGCTAGGACTAGCCACATGACCCCACCCAAGTGGACCACAAGTACAATACTGAATGTGTCCAGAAGGTGGGAAGCCAGAGTTCATGGGCAAACAGCACAGATGACTGGCAGACTTTATGGAGCTTGCATCATTAACTTCACTTTCACTTCCAAGTGAGACCCAAGAAGCTTGCTCAAAGCCAGAAAACAAATATGAAGGTGGATTTGAGCTCTTTTTCTATTCCCCTTCCCCCCTCTCCCCCCGCACCCTGGCTAAAGGATATATATTTTAATGTAAGGAGGCTGGATGGTATATAGCATTAAAATTAGTGGCTAAAAGTTTGGGATCTAGATTGCCTCCAGACCTTCAGCTCTGCCATGTACCAGATGTGTGAACTGAGCAAGTAACGGAACCACACAGTGCTCATCAAAGAAATGGTCAAAAGAGGGGAGGGGCTCAGAAAGAATGTGTTTTCATGAATGAAGTGTTTAAAGCCAGGCAGGGATTACCTGAATGGTATTGATATTGGTGGGAGTATGTGGAATGTGTGTGTGTGTGTGTGTGTGTGTGGCGGGGGAGGGGGGGGGCGTGCGGGGCAGAGGGTAGATGTGGAAGGTTGCCCAGGATTTTGGGTGGCTCCTGACACAGCCAGGGAAGATACATGCCTGTTCCCCATAAGTTGCCCCCTTCCTCCCTGCACCAGTGTGAATGTTTGGGCTGCAAGAAACAGAGAGGCCAACTCAAGTTGGTTTAACCACATGCATCAGCTCAGGGAAGGGGACATCCAGGCCTCGTACGTGTAGGGTCAGTCCAGCAGCTGTTGATGTTAAGAACTCAGGGTCCTTGGTTTCTCTGCTCTGCTCTGTGCCGCCCAGGCCCTATCTTATCCCACAGTTGTGGGAAGAGCCATTGGTGGCAACTGAGGTCCGCGTCAGGCAGGGAGAATGAGCTGGCTTCCTCAGGTCTCTCTCACAGCAGAGAAAGTTCCCCTGGCCACTAATCTTAGCAAGACTCTCGCCAAGTCTCATTGGCTCCAATGGGCTTTGCCTGTGAAGGATCAGCGTTCTCGGTGGAAATGCTAGCTGGTTTGGGCAGAAAGGAGAATGTAATAAAGGAAGCTGGATATCCCACAGAATCATTGGTGGGCTGGAGGAAGGAACTTGAGGCTAAGCTTCTAGGAAAAATGCCCCAAACCACACTGCAGGCCTGGCCCCATGAGCTAGCTGCCACCCTCCCATGTCTGCTCTCACTGCAGCCACCACTGCCGTCAGCACCGGTGCAGCTCTCCATCGGGAGCTCCACTCTCCACCACCATCCCCAGAGCTGGCTGCTTTCGCCACCGGTCACATCAACAGAACCCAGGCGCAGCCTCACGTGGCACCTGTGGCTGGCAGAGCCTACATCATCTCCCAGTCCTAGTTGCGAGGTAGGCAGGAGATTGGCAGCCGAATTTCTGCTCCAGGGTGCTGGGACCTTATAATGTCTGATTTCCTCAAATCAAACATTGGCTAGAGACATGACAGCTGTGTCATCCTTGACCAAGCACCAGTGGGACAGAGGTATCAGGATTCCATGAGCTTGGATTGGCCAACAGGGCAGAATGGGTATGCGGGGACCAATGGCATTCAACACATCCCTCTTCTGCCTCCAGTTGGGTTCTCTCCTCTCTCCCCATATGCTCAGGGGACATACATCTCTGAGATGCCTATAGAGGCCCTACCACCCTCTTGTCTTCCCAGCTGCCAACACTTAACTTCTCCTTGCTGATCCATGCCATCCCTATCTCTGGAATGTTCTCCCCTCTCCTCCTAGTGCACTCTAATGCATCCTTCAGAACTTAGTTCAAACAAGTTCTTTCCTACTTTTCCACCCAGACTTTTTTTTGGGGGTGGGGGTGGGGGGGTCAGGGAGTCATTTGCTGTTCCTTTTCATCCTATTTATTTATCACATAACATTTCAACATTTATAGGTTCAATTATTTAATTAACACCTCTCTCTCCTTCTAGGCCATAAATGTGATGAGAACATGGACCATGATCTGTCTTACTCATAGCTACTCAAGCAATAACTGGCACTTACGTGCTTAATATGTCTTTAATGAATGAGTAAGCTTTAAATGAATCCATTTTAGGCATGTATAAAATTCCTCTTGGATCAACAGATATTTAAATAGCGCTTTTTGGGAACTGTACATTAAGCCTTTACAGGTGTGCATATTAGAATCACCTCAGTTGTTTTTTTGTGTGCGTGTTTTTCTCAAACTATAATGTCTTCAATGGATCCTGTTACATCCACCCCTTGCATGGTGAGAATCACTTCCACAGCGACACATTGCCATTGATGGGAACGTGTGGTGTGCCTTGTGTCAGGGTAGAAACCTCACTTTGGGGTACCATGGCTGAGGGTGATGGCAGCTTCAGTTCCTGTAAAAACCTTCCCCCCAATCATGATATCACTATAGTTATATTAACTCCCAGCCTCATCAAAATTCTCTTAAAAGTTTCAGCTTAATTTTTTTTTGCCAACAACTTAAAAATATTTGGGTGACTTTTTCTATACAAGGGGAGCCTTTTTAAAAACCAGCTGCTAGTCTTACAGGAAACTGGGAAGAGCTGGAGAAGAGTTTAGTCTCTTTTCATGATCAGGAGGAAAGAACAGGGGTAATTTTGTCCATTAAAGAGCATTTATTATTTCCAGAGTGCTAGAAACTAATTTTATCCCTATGCCTGAGCAGATAAGGCCACATCCCTCCAAACTGATTTGGAGTTTATGTTGAGAGATGAGGAACGAATGAAATATCACAGAAATCCCCAGGGTAATAATAGCTATAATTTATTGAGAGCTTAACCTGTACAAGGCACTTTTGTACATGCTTCACAAATATTAACTTGGTTAATCCTCCCAACAACCCATGTATATCCTTTTTTAAAAAAACAGAACTCTCTATATCATATGAAACGTGGAGTAGTCAGAAAGAGGATAAATTATTTTGAATTTAGAAACCCCTTCCTTATTTATTTTTAATTGATTTTTTAGAGAGAGAGAGGAAAGAAGAGGGATACAAACATCGATGAGAGAGAAACATCTATCAGCTGCCTCCTGCACATCCCCTGCTGGGGATTAAGCCTACAATCTGGGCATGTGCCCAGACCCGGAATTGATCCAGTGACCTCTTGGTTCATGTGTGGACACTCAACCACTGAGCAACACCGGCTGGGCTTATGTCCTTATTTCAGATGAGAATATTGAGGCCTGTTCTACCTGGAGGAAAATATACAGTATCTCAGACTGGAGTCCTGAACTTGGGATTTTTAGGTTTTCAGCTTCATGAAGACGAAAGTTTTTGGGAGCAGGGAACAACCTTGTTGGTCACTGAGGTCAAAGTACGTGGTTTGGGGTATAGCCTGACTTGAAGTGTAATCCCAGCCCTCCCACTTACCAACTGTGTTCCCTTGGTAAGTTCTCTCCCCTCTTAGTTCCTTGATTTTCTTAACTTTAAAATGGGTGCAATTATACCATCCACATGGGGCTGTTGGGAAGACTAAATGAGTTAATGACTGTATAGCACCTGGAGTAGTATTTGACACCTTGCTGCTGCTCATCAAATGTGATTTCCCTTCCTCTCTCACTTCCTCGGGTGGCTTGAGTGATGCTGGCCCATGGAGGGACGCCTATGACCTTTGAGAGTGGCATTGTTTCTGGAGGGAGTGGACAGGCTTGCAGGGTGGGCAAGCCAACTTTTGCTGACACTGATGTGACTGTCAGGTGGGCTGAGTAAGGCCCTGATGGTGAAGGGATAGCTAGAACCTCCAAGGCTCTTGATTTTACAACAGCGTGTTGGCCCAGCCCAACTAGCTCATGCTAGCTCCTGGGACTTTAGTGCAAGGCAGTAGTTAGCTCTGAATTCAGACCCAAGTGCAAATCCTGTCTCATTACAGAAACATAGGCCAGTTTCTTCATCTCCCTGAGTCTCCATTTTCCTATGACTAACTTGGAAGACTATTGGTAGTGACCTTGAAATGCCCTCAATAAATGCTAGTTCCTCTTCTTTAGAAACAATGACAATAATAGTATTTGTGGGGAATATGTTCCAAGACCCCCAGTGGATGCCTTACACCTGGGATAGTACTGAACTCTCATCTATACTATGTTTTTTCCTATACATACATACATACAATGAAAAAAGGGTTACTTGAACACAAGCACTATGATCCTAAGGCATTTGATGAGATAAGAGAGGCAGCTACTGAGTGACTAACAGAAGGGGAGCACATAAAGCAAGGATAGCTGGACCGAGGGATGATTCATGTCCCGGTCTGGACGGAACGGAAGGCTCGAGATTTCATCACAGGAGTCAGAATGGCCTGCACTTTAAAACTTATGAACTATTTCTGGAATTTTCCATTTAATATTTTTGGACTGTGGTTGACCACAGGTGACTGAAACGGCAGAGAGCGAAACCCTGGATATGGGGAAACTACTGTTTATAATGTTACGATTTTACCCTTAAGAAGTAGTCATATGGTTCTCTATGCCCCCTAATATCACATACATTCTGGTTCTATGTCCTGTGTCCCATAGAACTACTATGCTCTCTACCATCATCAAAATGCCACAGGTCTGGAGAGGCGATAGAACAAAATATATTCAGATCGTGTTCAGGGCGCGGTACAGGGCCTGGAACAGGGAGGCCTTTGGGAAGGTTGTGTAATTTGGGAGAAATGTTTTCCTGACAGCAGCTCCAAAAAACCAGAGGGACTGTAGCAACTAATCGCCTAGGGCTCTCACCTGGGCGAACCTTGGGAGGGAAGTAAAGACTGGTGCTGAGACTAGTGTTCTCAGCAGAAGGGGGGCAGGGGCAGGGCCTGTGGGGGCTTGTCATGGAGGGGGAAATGGAGCTGTGGCTTGGGAGTCAGACAACCCCAGATGCCAATTCCTACCTTGTGCCTTGGAGCTAGTGACCTAACCTTGCCAGGCCTCCATTTCTCCCTCTCTGGAATGGGGAGTATGGTAATACCCATTTCTTGGGGGCTGCTGCGAGGACCCGAAGGGAGTTTTAAAAGCACTGGGCACACATATGCCCTGGAGACCAGCTGCTGGGATTACTGTCACTGAGGCCAGAGCCTTTGCAAAGGCTCCCAGGTCCAGGGCTCCAGGCGCGCGCATGCGCACGCGCACCGGCCGGCCAGGTGAGAGGGTGGCGGCCGCCGGTCTCGCACCTGGCTTTTAACCCTTCACCTGCACGGCGGTGGGCGGAATGGATGTAACGACTGGGACGCAGGGCGCCAAGCACCGCTAGGCCAGACCCCGAAGCTGGGGGCAGCTTATAGGGAGCGCGCCGCGTCTATTCCAGGCTCCGGTCCGTGCGCGCCGGCCGCGGGAGGGCGGGGAAGCGCCGGGAAGCCCGAGGGGAGCGAAGTCTCGCGAGATCGCGCGCGGCGGCGGTAGCGGCGGCGGCGGCAGCAGCGGCAGCGGCCGGGGAGGTGAGCTGCGGGCGGTAGTGGCGACCGTTGGGGGTCGAAGACGGGGTGAGAGCGGCGGAGACCGAGGGTCCGACGGGGGAACGGGCCGGGCGGGCGGCCCGCGTCCTGGGCGGCAGTCCCAGCTCGCCCCGCGGCTGCAGCAGAGCCACCCGGTCCGCCCCGTCCCGGGACCCGCGCGGACGGGCGGGG
>NW_005871552.1:407378-409218 GCF_000147115.1 Myotis lucifugus | reverse complement strand
AGACGCGGTGCCGCTGGCGGTGCCAACACCATTGAGCCCTTTCCTGTGCGCTGGGACTGAACTTGCGCGGGTGCCCTCCGGTGCTGCACCGAGAGGCGAAGCTCCCCTGCCCGAAGTCACGCTGCGGGGAAGGGCTGGGCTGGGGGCTCAGACCGGGCCCCCTGACCCCCGCGCCCACGTCCCGCCCTTGCCGCCCACCCTTCCCCCGCCCCCACTCTCGGGGCGCTCAGGCTGGAGTTCTATCCTCGGGTCCCCATCGGGCTGCAGCGGGTGTGTCTGGGAGCACCCACCGTCCCCACCCTCCCAGGTTGAATGCAGCTTTGTATAGGAGTTTCTTGGGAGGTGGCCCTTGGCTTTTGTCAAATTCCCCAAAGGGTCCTTGATCCCGAAATGGTTAAGAACTCTCGCTGGTTCCTGTGCGGGAACAGACGTGGGCTTCGGGCAGCGGCGTGCGCCAGGTCGAGTGGAATTGGAATATTGGTTCCGCGGACTTTTGTATTCGTTAGGCAGCGGAAAGTTCTTGAGTTTGATTTTAGTTAAGCATGTGATTCTACTCTTTGGAGCAGTGATGCTCTGAACCAAGGTTCCTTCCCTTTGCCGCAAACATTTATAAAGCCCACTTTACCGCCCTGAAATGGACCTTACCACGAAATGTACACAATCAGTGTGATGCTCCGGTTTAAACGCAAGGGAGATCTAAAAGGAGAGCAGTGTGGGACATGCATTGCCATATCATTCATTGTAGCACATACTCTGTTAGGAGAGAGCACGTGCCTGGGTGTTGGCACCTGCCTCCAATGAATGCATTTGGATCGAAGAGCGATAAAAATATTAGGAGCTATTTCTAACAAGAAAAAGAAGGGCCAGAGATAGAGATGGGCACTGTGTGTGTGGGGAGGGGGGCTCTAGTGGGTGGACATCTAAGCATTGCAAAAACCCTTTGTTATGATAATGAACAACTTACATTAAATTAGAGATAAAATGCCAAGATAAATTATAGACTATCACAATCAATACACAAATAATATTAATATAACCCCTCTGTGACTGCCATATTTTCAAGTTACATTGTACGGCACCTTTTGTGTCACAAGCTTCGAGACACATACTGGATTCTTTCTGCTTACTGATCATAATGAATAAAATAACAAGATTGAAATTTAAGGCTTCAGTGCCAGTATCTCACGAGTTTAGATATGTTCAGTCTTATGACATTGCAATGATAACAGTATGTGATGTGAGAAAAATGGTCACTGATTTTTAGACATTAATTATTTTATCTCAACTTTCTTCACATTAGCTATATTCTCCTAAATTACCTTGGGTTTTCCATAATATAAAAACTTTTCAGTGTTATGTCCTAAAGCAGTGTTCTCGACCAGTGGGTCGAGACCCCTTTGGGGGTCGAACGACCCTTTCACAGGGGTCGCCTAAGACCATCGGAAAACACATATAATTACATATTGTTTTTGTGATTAATCACTATGCTTTAATTATGTTCAATTTGCAACAATGAAAATACATCCTGCATATCAGATATTTACATTACGATTCACAACAGTAGCAAAATTACAGTTATGAAGTAGCAACGAAATTAATTTTATGGTTGGGGGTCACCACAACATGAGGAACTGTATTAAAGGGACGTGGCATTAGGAAGGTTGAGAACCACTGTGCTAAAGTAATGCCATTTTATCGTGATTAATCTAGCTGGATATTTAAAAGATTCTCAGGACGAATCTTCACTACATGGGTATGTTCCATACATCTTGGCCCCCAAACACAGTGGTGTCTCCAGTCACTTTGATAACTGATCATGTCTCTTAGGAGACAGTACTAG
>NW_005871552.1:404033-406588 GCF_000147115.1 Myotis lucifugus | reverse complement strand
CCCACAAAAACCACCTTCCCCACCAAACCCACTCCTTTCCCACGAATCCATCTCGGTCCAGTCGGCTTGGTAGAGGGGCTGCAGACCTATCAGGGTTGGGGGACAGGGCTGGCCAGGGGGAAGGGCTGCAGGGGGTTTTCCAGCAGTCCCCCCCAATGGGCGGTTCGCTGGCTGCAGTGGGCGTCATAGCGACCGGTCGGTCTGGTCTTACAGCATTCTGGTCACTGGCTTTTTATATATATACTAGAGGCCCAGTGCATGAAATTCATGCACATTAAAAGGGAATTAATTAGAGGAAATATTTTAATATTGCTCTTTGCCCTTTCTCTATAATAGAAGTGTCAGAGATGAAAGAAAATTAGTAAAATGTATATGAAAATCTCCCTCCTGTCAGAGTCTGGGGCATGCAGCAGGACCCAGAGTCAAGTCCCAGCCTACCCACGCATGCCTCGAAATTGTGCGAGACCCAGACCCAGCTAGCCCCACTGCCATCAAGCCCCGTAGGACTGGGGGCACAGCCTCAGGTCCCCCAGCCCGGCGCCAGGCGAGGGGTGCAGCCTTAGGTCCCCCGTCAAGCCCCACCGGGCAGGGAGCTCAGCCTCAGGTCCCCCAGCCTGGCACTGGGCAGGGGGTGTGGCCTCAGGTCCCCCAGCGCAGCCTCAGGAACCCTGGCCCACTGCCAGGGGGCGTGGCCTCAGGTCCCCCGGCCCCAGGGCAGGGGGTGCGGCCTCAGGTCCCCTGGTGCTAGGGCATGAGGGCGCAAGGGCGTGATGGCCATTTGCATATTAGCTCTTTATTATATAGGATAGATTACAGAAAAAGGCAGGATTTAACTGACACAAACAATTTTTGTTGGGAAAATTTTTCACCTGTTCTTTCTGACGTGTCTAACATACCAAAAAATCAGACCCTTGGCTACTGGCACTTTCATTGATTATTCTAGAATTTCAGGTGGGAGACAAGATTAGCACCTGTGTCCCTCTTTCTGAAAAATTTGCTTTGTGTAATGGAAATTCTTATTAGACATGTTGACAACTAAACTCTTGAATAATTGAAGAGTTTGAGACTAGAATAGAGTTGTGAAGTGACAGCAATATGTGTAAATAACTAAAAAGGCCTAAATTAAATAAAATACAAATTATTACTGTATAACCACTTTTTAAATAACCATCATTCCTACATACTAAATATCCATATTAGAGAATTTAGAAAATGTGGTTGTGTACAGAGGTGAAAATTAAAAGGACCTGTAATCATATACGTCCTTAGTCCTCCTGGTATGATTAGTTAGAAATTGATTTTTCACATGAAACTCAGTGATGAAGTTTAGGGGAAAATGCAAATTAAGAAAGTTCAACTCCGACTATTATGTAGCTACAGTGTAACATTATAAATTTCTTCAACGCTTGTTAAAATTACAAAGCAAGTTTATTTTCCCGTTTTGTTTAGTGGATAAATTGCTTCTTGCTGTAAGATGTTTATTGTTCATTGGTTGTGACTTTTGAAAGGTGTTACCAAAATAGATATATTTTAAATTGACTTGAGATAGGTTCATTGAATACTTTTGGATTGGAAAATTACCTAAATTGAGAGTAATTAATTTTTATTACTTTGAGCAAGCAATATCACACTCCAGGATAAAAAGAGGTCACTCCCTTTTTTTTCCTTTACTACTTAAAAAAAATTACTATTTTTTATATTCATCTGTACAGAACTGAACCAAATAATATGACTTGCATAGATATGGAAACTGTTACAGTGTTTAGGCGTGGGGGATACATTGTTGAATGGGCAAAAACCCATGCTTATATGGATGAAAATGAGTTATTTATTATGGACATACCACTGAGATTTTTAATTAAGCAATTTAATTGATGTTTTAAGATGCATATCTAAGATGGAATGGTATCTTAAAATTGGCATGGTTTAATTGGCAACTTTTCTTAGTGGTACATAAAATAATAGTGTGTCTGAAAATTGATGGCATTTTAGAGTCAGTGAAATAGGGAATATATAGAAATCTCAGCATATTGATTTATGTTTAACACCAAAAGGGATGACTTGCAAAATGAAGCTATACAGCATGTCTAGATCCTTCCTTCTAAACCACAGTTCTTTACTTGGAAGACTCCTATAAAGATTATTCCCATATAAAACAAATGGAGAGTCAGTATTTGTAAATATGAGAAACAGACTGCTTGGTGATTTTCATGGAGAGCAGATGGTTTGGTTAATGTGTTTGAAGTAAAGTTAATCAGACAGTATAACCAGCAGATGTATGAATATGATTTTTGTTTTTATCATTCTGGAAGGTTCATAGGTCCACTTATAAATGAAAGTTTTCTTAAATGGGACATCCTTAAATAGGATTTCAAAAATTAATAATTATTATTTTAATAAGAAATATTTTTGCAAATATATTTGCTAAGTGTTAAGTACAGAATTTATATGGGAGGTTGCATGGTATCTCTTAGCCAGGAAACCTGTCTAAGGACTTTTTTCCGTCTGATAGTGAGAGCAGGTTTCATAGGAAACTCACCACATGAAGACTGCTT
>NW_005871552.1:399308-401382 GCF_000147115.1 Myotis lucifugus | reverse complement strand
TTCTGTGAACTATCTGTTCTTGCCCTTTGCACATTTTTCTTTGGATTGCTTTTTCTCTAATCAATTTCTATTTGTAAATTAGCAAGTTTAGCCCTTTGCAATGTGAGTTGCAATTACCCCCAGTTGTCATTTGTGTGTGTGTGTGTGTGTGTTTTTTTTTTTTTTTTACTTACTTTCATGTATTTTGGTCTAGAGCAGGCTTAAAAGTTGTATCTTTAAGTTTTAGGTAGTTAATATTGATTTTTTTTGGTGTCTGGATTAAGTCACAGAAAAGCCTCCAAGAATTTAGAATTTGCTTTTGTTTTCTTTAATACATTTATGGTTTCATTTTTAAGTTAAATCTTTGATCCATGTAGAATTTATTCTGGCATTCAGGGGTGATGTATAGATTCAGCTTTGTCTTTTTCAATGTGCCTACCAGTTACCTTATCCATTTGTTTCAGAATACAATGCACCTTTATTGTATCCTGAACTTCCCGATATATTGAGGTACACCTCTCAACTTCTTCCTGTTCTGTTCCTTTAGACTTCCTATTCATACACCAGTTTACGTTATTGGTTTTATAAAATGTTTTGACATTTCATAAAAGCTAGTTTTCCTTGTTGTCCTTCATTTTCCTGGCAGTTCTTGCTTGTTTATTTTTCCATGTGAACTTTAGAATCATTTGTCTTGTTCTGGTGGGGGGCAACTCTTTTAAAAAATTGAGAACATGTTAAATTTATAAACTAACATAGGGAGAATCGATATTTTTCTGGTGTTGAATTTTCCTATCCAAGGACATTGTATATTTTTCCATTTGATTTTACTCTCAAATCCTTGTGAAGCTTTTAAAGGTTTTCTCATGTAGGTTTTGCCCATTTCTTGTTAAATTCATCTTAACTATTTTACTTTTTATTGTTTTTATAAGTACAATCTTCTCTTCCTTTGTCTTTTCTAAATGGTTGTGACTGTGTATATGAAGGCTGTTTATTTCTGTGTAAGTACAGAAATTGGTAGACCCTGAAGTTTTAAGTCATTTTTTTTTAACAGACTTTAAATTCTGCAGAATCCCTTATATATTTTTGCCTAAGAAAAGGAAAGACTTGGGAGTCAAGCTTGCAGTTTAATTTTGTGTCTGCATTTATTAGTTCTGTGGACATCTGGGGATCTGTTTGACTACTCAGAGCCTCAGTTTCTTAATCTGTAAAAGGAGCAATTTTGTCTTTGTTAGAAAGTTGGGAGAATTAAAAAAGAAAATATAAAGCTCATCATATAATTCCACTTCCACCATCACTGCCAACATGGGTTGAAATTTTGTTCTTTTTTCCTTTTCCCTACTCTTACCCCTCTCACCTTTAAAATGCAAAAAACGAAACCATGAAGAAAAACAACAAAAAGATATTCAAATTGAAATTATAACAAATAAAGTATATTAAAATTGTTGTGGTTCAATTTGAGCAGGATAATCAACATACTTGAGAACAGAGAACAGACTCAGACCAGCATGAGATTCTCCCTGCTTTCTATCCTTATTACTTTTTGCCCTCTTGGATGCACCCTGACAATGAGGCTACCCAGACATCCTGTATTTCCTATCATGAATGTTCTGCTATCCAGTTCTATCAGTTCAGATACATACTGCCCCATGCCAGTAAAAATCAGCATGTTTCTCCTCGTGTAGCTCATCTGTCCTATAGCATGACCCTGGATAGGCTGGAAATGTGAAGAGAGAAACTATGTCCATCCTGTCCACCAAAGAATGCCTAGCAAAATACCTGCCAATGAACAGACTCTCAGATTTGTTAAATAAATGAATAATAATTAACGTTGATCTTGCTTTTGTCTTATGTGTCTGGGTAACTCTTATCTCTCTCCAAGTACCCTATAAGCCTCTTGAAGACAAGATTATCCCATTTGTCAATAATAAAGTAATGTCAGTACAGATTTTTATTATACAAAAGTATCTACTAGTATATATATAAAAAGCCAGTGACCACAAAGCTGTAACGACCAGAATGACCAGTTGCTATGACACCCACTGCAGCCAGCGAACCAGTCTGGTCAGGGGGTGGGACCAGCTGGCCAACCCCTCCG
>NW_005871552.1:318459-398740 GCF_000147115.1 Myotis lucifugus | reverse complement strand
AAACCACCCGCTGTCTCCTCCTCCCGACAGGCCTGGCGCAATCTGCCCTGATTGGGGCCAGGCCAGCCGGACCCCACCCATGCATGAATTCGTGCACTGGGCCTCTAGTTACTAGAGTATACTAGAGTTTAGTATAATAATAAAAGCAATAATTAACATTTATTGAACATTTGTTACATTCCAGAAACTGTTATAAAGTCTTGATGTGGATTACTTTATATAATCCTCCACAGTTTTGAGTTGGATATTGTTATTATACATACTAGAGGCCCAGTGCATGGCAGGCCCCACCCCCTGGTCGAATCCCGGTGGAGGGGACAATTGGTATATTACGCTTTTATTATATAGGATGGGGAAAATGAGGCACACAGGCTTGGGGACTTGCTGAAGATTACACAAGCTAGGAAGTGGAGAGCTGGGATTCAGTGCAGGTGTTCTGAGTCTAGCAACCCAACTTTTCACCTGCTTCAGATCTTTAAGACAATTTGTTCAATAGTATAGTCATTTATGTAGCTCCTTGAAAATTTTAGGGAAAGTTATTTAATTATACTTGCAAGTCTCAACTTTCTTTCCCAACAATCCCACTTTAGTAACTTCCATTTTGTTTTTTCCAATTTATCTCAGACTTCATGTTCTCCAGGAGGCTTTATTTGACCACCTGTCTGGCATGTAAGTAAGTGTTCAATAAAAAGTAATTTTCACTTTTTCCCCCCCTTTTCCAGGTTCACAATAAAGGTGCTAATAAAGAGAATGTAAGACAAGAATATAATTAAATATTTGACTGAGGTAAGTTTTTTTATGATTTAATTTTTTTAAAAAAACATTCTCTCTTATTGTTTTTTGTTTGTTTTGTTTTTTAATCCTCACCTGAGGATATTTTTTCCATTGATTTCTAGAGAGAGTGGAAGGGAGGGAGGAGGTGGAGAGAGAGGCAGAGAAACATCCACATGAGAGAGATACATCGATTGGTTGCCTCCCGCATGGTGCCCCTATCTGGGCCGGGAACCTGCAACTGAGGTATGTGCCCTTGACCAGGAATCGAACTTGAGACCTTTAAGTCCCTGGGCCGATGCTCTAACCACTGAGCAAAATCAGCCAGGGCTTATTATTTTTAATTTCGCTCCACAGCCTGTTTTCTTAAGATGTAAGAGGGAGATTGCTTAGGAGGGTTTCAGTTCATGGCACCTGGGGTCCTTAGGTGGATGCCAGAAAGGTGGGCTGTTTGAATAAAATCATTTAAATTCTCATTATCTTCTTGTTTGAGGGCATGCTACTGAGGAGATCTAGCAGGTGGAAATCCATAAGCTGTTTGGTGATTATATCTACAACATTTAGGGAAAGCTTTGTTTTTTTAAATAGGGAGTTGAAGAGATTTGAAGTCACTTCTGGTAACATAGCAACACTTACTTTTCTTAAATGAAAAGGTGTTGTATTTTGTTGTTATAATAATGAGAAAAACCTTCCATCGGTATAAAACAACATAATGACATAAGTAAACATCCAACTTCTACCACCCAGAAATGACTGCCATTAGTATTTTGGTGAACATACTTTTAGGAATTTATCTGTAAAATAAGTATTTACATACAAATCTTTAAGTAAATTGGTTTATACTATATATGATGGTCTTTTTAATGCAACAGTGTTTTGTACATCTCTACACATGCTTGTAAAAGACATGCATAATCATACATGATTATTTTACTGGCTATCTAACATGCCATTGTTTGAGGCAACATAATTTATTTAATCACTCCTTTGACAACAGAAATTTAGCTTGTTCCTAAGAGATAATAGTTAATGATGCGTTGATCAACCCTGTACTTACATTGTTGTATACTTACTCATTTATTTTTTAGACATACAGGTACTGAGTCAAATATTATACACGTTTTAAATATTGATACATATGGCTAAAGTGCCCTCTGTAAAGTCTACCAATTTATTACCACCACCCTCCCACCTCATCCTGATCCCCAGCAAAGTCCATGAGGGTCATGTTTTCCATACCCCTGCTCACACTGAGTTTTTAAATCTTTTTAATTTTCTCCAGTCAATAGGAGAAAAAAATGGTACCTTTTTGAGATAGCAAGGTTTTTGCCTAAAATAAACTTTATGTTTTCAAAGACCTCTTTCATCCTATATAATAAAAGGCTAATATGCGTGGAACAACCGGTAACTATGATACACACTCACCACCAGGGGGCAGATGCTCAACGCAGGAGCTGCTCCCTGGTGGTCAGTGCACTCTCACAGGGGGAGCGCTGCTCAGCCAGAAGCCGGGCTCACAGCTGAGGAGTGCAGTGGTGGTGGCGGTAGCCTCTCCCACCTGCAAGGCAGAGCCACTCAGTCAGAAGCCGGGCTCACAGTGGCAAGCGCAGTGGCAGTGGTGGGAGCCTCTCCTGCCTCTGTGGCAGCGCTAAGGACCCCTCAGGGGATGTCTGACTGCCGGCTTAGGCCCATTCCCTGGCAGTCGGACATCCCCCGAGGGGTCCCGGACTGCGAGAGGGCTCAGGCCGGGCTGAGGACCACCCCCCCACCCCCTACACGAATGTCGTACACCAGGCCTCTAGTTTGATATATTTATTTACATGAAGAATTTCCTTATTGAGACTGTATTTGTGATTCTCATGTGTAAGTGAGACACTCTTGGACTTTAAATGTGATGAAAATGTTAAAATATGTTGTGTTCTTTGTTTTTAGTCTATTGCCCTAACTCATAAATATTTTTAAATTATTGACACTAATTGTTTTGGGTACTGAAAGTTTCCCTTTATAGAGAGCAATACCTGTTTTTTTTAATTTATAGTAGAGCTTTAAAAATTTCAACTTCTTAATAGATTTCAAACATGGGTACAATTGCAGAAAAGCATACCGAATAGGATTTACAAACTTGGGTAATCATGGAATATTATTGAGTTACGTGAACTAAGTGAATATGCTTTCACATGTAAACCTATGAATATTGACATTAAGTCTCATCTGTCCAAAGGATTTTGCCTGTTGCCGATATGACTGTGGGCTCTAATTTTATGTTTGTTTTTGATTTTATTTTGATCAAATAGGATTATACACACTATTGACCTACTCTTTGTTCTTTGACTCAATAAAAGCCAATTAAAACTTCCCACCCCAGCCAGTTGGAGTGTTGTCTTAAACACCAGAAAGTTTCCAGTTCGATTCCCAGTAGGGCACATTACCTAGCTTGTAGATTCGATCCCCGGTTGGGGGCATGTACAGGAGGCAACCAATCAATGCTCTTTCCCTCTCTTCCTCTCTCTCTCTCTAAAAAATAATAAAAACATATCCTCAGGTGGGGATTAAAAAGTAATTTATCTTTTCCCTAGATATAAAATGCATATTCTTATAATATAGATTGCATTCCATGTGAGTGCTTTTAAGTCCAAGTTAAAATTATTGAGGCCAGGACCAAGCCTGTTTTATTTACCAGCTTACATCTAGCAACTCATATGATACCTGGAACATACATGATAGACACACAAACCATTTTTGAAGGAGTACATGATTGGTGTATATTGTCATTGAGTTAGAATTAAGATGTAAAAGAGAAGTATCTTAAGTTTTAATTAAGAAACTTAATTTCTTGGAGAATAAAACTAGCACCTGTGGTTTTTAAATGCTCGCAAATATAGGCATACATAGTTATAGTGACACTTGCTACCTTAAAATTTTGTGACATTTTGTTTAGACTATTGATTTGGACTATATCTCATTTCTTTTCGGGCTCATATACATTACGGTATTTTAAATATTCTTTTTCATTTGTATTTTTGTTGCTGTTAAGGGCAAAGTAGTATCTAAACTAGGAAGGATGCTAGATCTTATTAAGGAATCCTATTTATATTTCCTATTATAGACGAAGTATTTTTTCAGTTATGTTATTTGAAGACAAGGATAAAGTGAATTCCCCAAAATATATTTTTAGTTATAATGGAGAGAAATTGAGTTGTATTTTAATTGTGTGGCTCGACATTTATTAAAAATAGGTAGAAGTAGAGACAGAGGGAAGGTGGGGGTGGGTGGGTGGGAGGAGATCAACCAAAGAACTTGAATGCGTATATGCATAACCCATAGACACAGACAGTAGGGTGGTGAAGGCCTGGGGTGGGGGTAGTGGTGGACTAGAAGGGATCAATGGGAGAAAAAAGAGGACATATGTAATACTTTCAACAATAAAGATAAAAAAATTTTTTTTTTAATAGAGGTAGAGATATGGATTGCCAGCCATGGAGAATATATAAATCTTTGTCCTGTATCCTGCCTATTAAGCTTTCCTGACTCCTACACCGGTTTTTCACAGCCAAAATAAACAGAGAAGATGGAAAAATTATCTACTCCATTTTTGTTTAATCCTCCCCTGATAACATGAGTTTCCACTGATTTTAGTGAGGGAGGAAGAGGGACAGAGAGAATAAAAAAACACATCGATGTGAAAAAGAAATATCGATCAGTTGCCTCCCATACTCACCCTGACCAGAGATGGAACTGCAACCTAGGTATGTGACTTGACTGGGAATCAAACCCACCACTTCTTGATGTAGGGGATGACACTTCAACCAACTGAGCCATATCCATCAGGGCTCTAATACGTTTTAGCAACATTGTGAATTCTTGCCTCATACATTTTGTTTCCATTGGAATATGGGATTCTAATAAGGGAATGCATGAGCTAATTTGTTATTTGCATGTAACATTTTAAAATTGATTTAATAATTTAGCAATTTTTATTTGTGTTTTAATTTGCTTAGCAACTCCTTCCTTAAAAAATAGTCCAGCCTGGCGGGTGTGGCTTAGTGGATTGAGCATCATCCCATGTACCAAGAGGTCCTGGGTTCAATTCCCAGTCAGGACACATGCCAAGGTTTTGGGTATGATCCCCAGTAGGGGGCCTGCAGGAGGCAGCCAATCGATGTCTCTCTTTCATCGATGTTTTTGTCTATTCCTTTCCCTCCCTCTCTCCCTAAAAACAAACAAACAAACAAAAAACATAAAAAGTCCAGTTCAGCCGGCGTTGCTCAGTGGTTGAGCATTGACCTAGGAACCAGGAGGTCACGGTTCAGTTCCCCATCAGGCATATGCATGGGTTGCAGGCTCAATCCCCACTGTGGGGCATGCAGGAGGCAGTCCATATTAACTTTGGACTGTATTTTTTAAAAATAGTCCAAAATTAAATGTAGGCAGACTTGAAATTACTGAATTTTTAGTTGTACCTAAATTGAGATTTCCTAGACTTTTCCCTCTGATATTGTGGCTAATGGTATAAGCTTGTATTTGTTTTCTAAAATAACCACAGTTTTGGGGTTCTTTAATCTCTTTTCTATGGCAGTATAGGAATTTGTGTATAGGTAGCTTTCATTTCACTGATGAGTTAATTTCTTTAAACCTAATTCTAAAAATACTCCTGGAAAGTGAGGAATTACTACCAGTAGTAGTTAAGACTGTCATTTATTTCTCTTAGCTGCATTTGTAAACATTTTTATACTGTACTAAAATAGATTTTGCCCAGCTGGTGTGGCTCAGTTGTTGTGTCAACCCATGAACCAGGAGGTCATGGTTTAATTTCTGCTAAGGGCACATGCCCAGGTTGCAGGCTTGATCCCCAGTAGTGGGGCAGGGGGGGAAGGAGGCAGCCAATCAGTGATTTTCTGTCATCGTTGAAGTTTCTATCTTTCTCTCCCTCTTCCTTCCTCTCTCTGAAATCAATAAAAACATATTAAAAAAAGAAACAGGTTTTAAGATATTGTTACGTATTTAGTGAGTTGGATTTTGTGCATTTGTAATAGTTTTTTCCTATTTTAGTCATCAAGCTTAAAATTTAGACTGGCAGTGTAAGTGGTTATTTGATTGGAAAATTGGAAAGAGGAGAAGTTCTATCTTATATACAGAATTTGTGGTGCAGAATATTTAGATGAAACTCCAATGATCAGAGTGAGAGTATAGAACTGCAGTAGGAAGGAAAAAAATTTTAAGTGCTTATATACAGAGGATAATAGATCCCTAGCAAAGCCAACACTGGGCTTACTTCTATAGTATCTGTAACTGAGTTGGTCTCTCACAGAGGTCTTATTAACTCAGAGTCTTAAGGGTAGAGTTATAGAAAAAAGGGATGGAGAACAGTAGATTTGGGTCACAAGTTCCATAGAGAGTGCAGTGCTTAGTGCAACTCCCTAGGGATATCCTCAGTCTCTGACTGTCCCATCCTCCTTGAGAAATTTTTGTCCTTCCTAACTCTGGAAGCTTTGCTTAGTGTGCATGATGGATATGTGTGTGGAGCTGGGCAGAGAAGTCTGGCTCTGCTTATTACTGCTGTCTAGGTACTCTCTTTAAAAAGATTTCCAACATGGGAGTATGGCTGAACACCATCATTTCCCCTGTATCATAGTATAATGACAAATATGGGAGTATCATGCAAGTTTTTCCTTCATGCCAGTTTGTTCAGCGAGGACACGTAGTTCATGGTAAGGGTTGTGTTTGTGTATATTAAACCCAGTAAGTTTTGTTTTAAGTAGATTTCAGTGTATTCTAATATAATAAAGTTTTTCAGTCTGAATGTTCCAGCAGCCATCACTCAAACATTAATTGCTGTCATTGGCAAAGGATATCCTCCTACATCTTTTCTGGAGTCTTGAAACCATTCCACTTCCTTTTTCTTTTACTTTGAGAACTGATTACTGACACTTGGAAATTATAATCAGACTAGAGGCCTGGTGCACAAAATTTGTGCACAGATGCGGTTCCTGGGCCTGGCTGGTGATCAAAGCGTGAGCGTCTGATGTGGAAGGGCAGGTCCCAGCTGACCTCTGGGCCCTGGGCAGCACCTGGGCCTCCAGGCCCCTGCGTACCCCCCTCCACCTGAGTCATCAGGCTTCCGCCGCCGCTGCTGGTTGCCATCTGCGGGGCAATTGGTGGGGCTATCAGGCCCCGCTCGCACCCGCTTTGGCCTGGTGCTGCCCACTCACCTGGTCTACCATCCCACCGCTGTCCCGCTCTCGTTGGGGCCCATTGGGCTGGCAGCACCTCCCCTGCCGCCCACTGCCAGTGCCATGTCACCGATGCCCACCATGTTCCATGCTGCCCCCTGGTGGTCAGTGCACGTCATAGCGAGCAGTTGGAACTCCTGGTCGAGAGGACAGTTTGCATATTAGGCTTTTATTATATACGATTGCATCAATCTTAATGGAAAGGTTACCAATTATTGCACTGAAAAATATGCATTTTCTCTAATAGTACTTGTTTCTCTTGGTGTCTCTCTCTCTCTCAGTTCAGTGCTTTTAAATACTTCTTAGGTGAATGAATGCTTTGTGTCATGCCCTAAATTAAGACATTTAAGACAGACTTTCTTGATGGCTTTCCCACCTTCAATTCTACGGGAAGGGAGATAATTTATTTAATGTGAAATCTTCATAGAATCTTTCAGTTGTTAGATGTACTTGGGGTAGAAGAAGGATGGCTGATGTCAGTTACTTATATGATGATATAAGCTCTAAAATGAGTATGTGCTTGGGAGAGTTGAGAGCAGTGAGGGTTTTTATGGTGGGCCATACATGTTGAGCATTGGGCCTCTACTGTTTGTGTGCATTCCCTCATTTAGTGCTCACAAGTCTGAGAGGACAGATACAGTCACCCCGGTTTTAGAGAATAGAAGGCCTTGGTTATGCACTTTGTCCTTGGGTACACAGCTTAAGTAGGTTAGAAAAAACAGTGACTGGAATCCAGATCTCTCTGGCTCCAAAGTCCATGCTCTCTTCTTACGTACATTGACCGAGAAAGGGGTCTCACAGTTGCTAGACTGTTTCTGTTACTGTAGATAATTGAAGTGTTGGACAGAATGAAGATGAAGCTACTTTGTCATCACCATCACCTTCGTTCCTACCATCCTCTTTATTTCTATCGTTCTTCAACATTAACTGATGAAGTTTAGGAGCCTGCCAGGGTGTCTGGCTCGCTGTGTTCAATACAACATAGGCTTGTTTAATTTAACAGTGCTCTGAGATGAAAGGTTCATGACGGCCAAGTACAAACAGACCTTCTGTTGGATGTTAATTTTGTTATAGAAGAGATGCTTGTTTTTCCTTGCTCTTTGCTAATAAAGAAGCTGGCACATTTTCTCATGAGTTAAAAAGGATTTTGACTTGTTTATATCTGTGTAATCAAAGGGAAGTGAACAGTTCTGATAAACATTTTCTTTGTGCAGATCTTTGGTTCATTTCACACCTGCCAGGGAATTGCAAATTGTGTGCTCTTGCTCTTTTCTCTTTTTACTTTGGATTTGATTTTATGGTTGGTCACTGTAGGGATTTCATGGTAGGAAAAGAAATAAATTGTTTCTTCATTTGAACATACTCTGTGTTTTTTACAGCAGGTTATCCTATAGTAGGCAGAATGATTTAACCAGGCCACTGCACAGAGGTGTCATTGTATGATTTTTTTTAGTCATTTTTTTTAATGACAGCTCTGTTGAGATATAATTCACATACCATAAAGTTCACCCATTTAAAGAATACAATTCAATGGATTTTAATATATTCACAGAGTTGTGCACTGATCCCCACTGTCTAATTCCAGAACACTTTCATCACCCCAAAAAGAAACCCCATACCTAATGAGCAGTCACTCTTCATTCTTCCCTCTCTTTAGCCCCTGGAAACCACTTTCTGTGTCTATGGATTTGCCTCTTGGACCTGTCGTATAAATGGAGTCACACAATATATGCGGCCTTTTGTGTCTGGCTTCTTTCACCCCGCATGTTTTTGAGGTTCATCTATGCTGTAGCATGTATCAGAAATTTCATTTCTTTTTGTTGCTGAATAATATTCTATTGCATGGACAGACCACATTTTGTTAGGGTCCATGATTCTCTCTTCTGGTTACTTGCTGCTGTGTTTGCCATGTTTCCTGGTACCAGATACCTTATAGCAACAATGTTTAGGATTATCGATGTAATAAAATGTTGACATAGGTGTGATGACTTTGATGCATAGAAGCGAACCTAAAGAAACCAGTTTAATTTCTTTAGGTCTAATTAGTTCAGCATGGTGTGTGTGTGTGTGTGTGTGTGTGTGTGTCTAAGCAGAAGAAGCCGTGTGTGTGTGTGTGTGTCTCTAAGCAGAAGCCGTGTGTGTGTGTGTGTGTGTGTGTGTCTCTAAGCAGAAGAAGCTGTATGTGTGTGTGTGTGTGTCTAAGCAGAAGAAGCCGTGTGTGTGTGTGTGTGTGTGTGTGTGTGTGTGTGTGTGTCTAAGCAGAAGAAGTCCAAATAGATTCATATAATCACAGCATAAAATTTGAGGCAGGGAGTAACAGTTGTTTGGCTGGAGAGGATTATAGAGAGTTGGGTGTCCTGTTAATGAATTCAGATTTTCTCCATTTATGAGTCCGGCAGGGGGAGAGTGATGTGGTCACTTTGGTTCCTGTATATGGATGTTGGGTGCAAGGGACAGGACTGGACACAGAAGACCCATTACACTGTTACACTAGTCCAGGTGAGAGTTGATGAGGGCCTGAACGAGGGCATTTGTGGCTGAGTTGGATTAGACAACAGGCTGGAAACATGTAGGAGCTATTAGTCAGGAATCCTAGCTACAGGTAACAGAAACCCTGCTCAAACTATCTTAAGTTAAACGAGAGATTAATTGGAAGGTTCTTGGAGAAGGGCACACAAGAAAATGAAAATGCTGCAGAGACCAGTGATGTTGGGGATTAGAAGTGGTACTTGTTATCACAGGGGCTCTTTCCCCTATCTCTGTTCTCTCAGGTTTTTCCACAGAGTAGCAGCCATCTTCACACTCTCCAATCAAGGGGACGAAAGAGCTTCTCCCTCCCAGCTATACTCTTTAAAACCCCAGGGGCTCTTGGCTTTGGGTTTTTGTGCCTTCACTAGGCGTTGGGGTCTTTGTGGAAGCTTTCTACCACCAGCACATTGGGAGTGCCCAAAAGAAGTGAGGGAAAGGTTCTGGGGTGGAGCCAATCCTGTCCATCTACTCTGGAAACACAGACCAGACCCCGAAATTGAGAAGACCGGAGGAGGAAGTAGGGGTCAAGAATACCTCCCAAGTTTGTGGCTTTGGTAACCTGTAATGATACCATCCAAGAATAAGGGTTCAGGGGCAAGTAGGTCAGTGCAGTGACTAAAAAGTTCAGTTTTAGACCAGCCTAGACTGGGACATAGGTCTAATCACAATTTGTATGTTACCCATTTTTATGATTTGTTGATTGGTTTGGCTTCCTTTACCATTAGAAGCCCCACAAGGACAGAAACTGTCTGTTCTCTTTGCTATCAATCTCCAGAGCCTAGCATACTCTAGTTGGCAGTAGTAGGTATTTAGTAAATAGATGTGAATTAATGAATTCAAGTGCACATTTCCTGCAGGAAGCTGGATGGACAGTTTGTATCTCAGGTGAGGACAGGAAATACAGACTTGGGAGTTATCAGTGTAGGGGTAGATGGTAAACAAGCCCAAGAGTTGTCCTTATTGGCTAAGGGACTGAAAATTTAGATATCGTGTAGACCTGTAATTTTCATGTCCAGGTAGTGAAATTACCTTTTCTCTTTTTTCTTTGCACTGTTGCACTGCCTAGTATTTAAT
Organism: Myotis lucifugus; assembly: GCF_000147115.1. Lineage (NCBI taxonomy): Eukaryota > Metazoa > Chordata > Mammalia > Chiroptera > Vespertilionidae > Myotis > Myotis lucifugus. The sequence continues at coordinate 388,136 of NW_005871552.1, read as the reverse complement.
GCCAGTAATTACCTACTGACAGTCCTGCCAATGATTTTTTTTAAAGTTTGTGACAGATTAGAATTAGATTTGTGATAGATGGAAAAATAAAGGTGATAAAGACAGATTCTGTTTCCTTTTAAGAATAACTGACTCATGGGATGAGACCTTGGATATGATTTCAGATCACTCCTGTAAACTCTCACAAAAGATGTTTATAAAACACTTGGAACAATACAGATTGTACTAAGAAAATGTGCTTTGATCAACTCTGGAGATACAAAGCAGGGAACTTAATAAATCAAGTCCTATTTGTGAATAGAAAGGACTGGAAGTTCACCTTAAAAGTAGGAATTTAGTTCACGTCCAGACTTAAATTTTGTATTTTGAATAGCAGATCTTATCTTAGTTTTATCTTTTATATAAAAATAAAATGAATTATAGATTTCAAATCTTGGCATCTTGAAATCTGACTCCTGATTCTGATCTCTTAATAACTATTGGAACACTAGTCTAGAAATGGAATTTGACTTTCGTTTTTTACCCTTTAATTTGGAGGTAAATGTGCTTCCAGCTCTGTCTTCCCTCTGTACTCAGGAAACCAAACCACTGGTACTTTGGATATGCCATAATATTTGTTATTTAAATATAAGAAAAACACGGTCATCTTTATATAAAGTAGTAATATTATGTTCACACTTGGGAGAAGTAGGTTTTTGTTGTTTTCATTTTAAGGCATAAATACAGTTGTATTACTTTTGTAGGCTGAACACTTCCCAACCTAACACCCTGCCATATGACAAGATATTATAGTAAATTGCATATGTTTTAGTGTCTTAGTTCCCTCCAAGCTCTCTTCCCCCCCTGCAGCAGAGATGTGAACCATTTTTTAAAAATTTATTTAATTGCCAAAACCGGTTTGGCTCAGGGGATAGAGCGTCGGCCTGCGGACTGAAGGGTCCCAGGTTCGATTCCCGTCAAGGGCATGTACCTGGGTTGCGGGCACATCCCCAGTAGGAGATGTGCAGGAGGCGGCTGATCGATGTTTCTCTCCCATTGATGTTTCTAGCTATCTCTCTCCCTTCCTCTCTGTAAAAAAAAAATCAATAAAATATATTTAAAAAAAATTTATTTAATTTTTTTTACTAAAGAACTCCTACTAAATTTGCCTGATTCCAAATGCAGGCCAGTGTCTTCTAGCAAGTTGTAATATAATAGAGCATTTCTAAGAACTCAAATTGAGTAGCTTATAGCATCTGAACTTTTGAAATTACCATAAGATATATTTAATTCTTGCATAAATTAGTTCAGTACATGATTACATGGAAAATCTCGATGCTGAGATCCCAGACCCCTGCAAATTGTATCCCTTTTGAAATCAGAGGTGAAATTAAAGAATGCTGATTTCTGGAGGCACTCTTATTAGTTCCTGGAAAAATATAGTTAAAATGCATCTGAAATGATTTTATTCTTAGGAGGTAGTTAGCTTCTTTCTTTACTAATTAATTCTTCAAAGATAGCATTATTCAAAAGAGGGAAGGTGACAGCCTAGATGTCAGGGAGGGAGTAAGCAGCTCTCACAGACTGGTAAACATGGGGCCCTGAAGAAGGAGCCTGAATCCTCCTGTAGTTGGTTTCTGGGCTTTGTCAGGGTCACTCCTCTAATGTACTACCTCAGGCGACAAGATCACTTTCACATACACGGTCTTTCCACTTATTTGATTTTTGGAGTTTTGTATGGCTGATAAATATAATTTTAGAAGGATCATTAAATAATGGGGGGAAATCCAAACATTTTATCTCTCCCTAGATTTAGTCTAATTAAGAAGAATTTGTTTGAAATATGAAAAGTATAAAACAATTGAAGTGCACTTCTATTTAAGTGTGTGTAGAATTTAGGCTAATGTGTTGCCTAGCAGTTATAAGGAATCTGATAAGTGATTATAAGTAATCCATATAATTTGGTATATAATTAGGCATTCCTAATGTGCTTTAACTGTAGTTTCTGTAGTTGAAGTAGCTGATGAATTTTATGTTCTCTACTGAATAGTTTTTGATAGACAAACAGAAGGAAAAAGCTAGTTAATCAGTTTTTGCTCCTATGTTTAGGAAAGTCTGAATTTAAGTTGTAGTCTAAATCTCAAAGATGGCAAAATAGTCTACAGAAATGAGATAAGGGTGGGGGAGTGTGTGGTTTGTAAACTTTTTTTTTCTTAATCCTCATCCCAGGATATTTTTCCATTGATCTTTTAGAGAGAGTGGAAGAGAGAGGGAAAGACAGAGAGAAACATGGATTGGTTGCCTCCTACACACGCCCCGACCAGGGCCTGGCCCAGGGAGGAGCCTGCAACTGAGGTATGTGCCCTTGCAGGCCGATGCTCTCTCCACTGAGCCAAACTGGCTAGGGCATTTGTAGACTTATTTTCTGAGTGTGTTATTCATGAAACCCCAGTATATTTTCAGAGGGCGGGGAGGCTGGCCTGTCACCCTGCAGAGGCTCCAGGAGCATCATTTGAAACCACTGTACCATGCTGTCATTAATGAAATGGCAAATCTTGGGGGGGAACGAAGGATAAATTATTCATGTAGCCTATTTGTTATATTTGTATACTGTATTGCTTATACGATAAACACTGGTAGGATTTAAAATCAGAATTGTTTAAATATGTAATAATCACAATACTAGTTAACCACACTACATAGCTCTAAAATAGTCTTGTCTTCTTACAAAAGAAGCCTCGCCTGACTTTGCAAGATTATGATAACAAAGAGTACCTGAAAGCCAAAGCATGGGAGATAAGTTGTCGTATCACCTAGTCCTGTCATGATGTTGTTTCTCTTCCATGTTAAGGCGTATAATGAATTAGAGAATAATAACCACTTGGAGAATAAGTACACACCAAGTGCTCGTGGTTAGATGAGTCCACGCCTGCAGACCGGTGTGGTTCTACTGGGGCCTGGCTTGGGAGACTCACTGCTAAAGGGTTCAAGATTTCCTCTGTACTATTACATATGTACTGTGAAATAGCTCTGTGACCTTGGGCAAGTTCTTAAGGTCAGTAACACGATTTAGTTGTAAAATATTCCGGCGAGTGGAAATGTTGCATATAAAGTATTTAGCGTATAAGCGAAATAAGCCAGCCAGAGAAAGACAAGTATCGCATGATCTCACTCATATGTGGAATCTAATGAACAAAATAAACTGTTGAACAAAATAGATCCAGAGACATAGAAGCATGGAACAGACTGTCAAATTTCAGAAGGAAGGCAGGGGTGCATGGGAAGAGATCAACCAAAGAACTTGTATGCATCTATATATTACCCATGGACACAGACAATGGGGTGGTAAAAACCTGGGACGGGGGCCAGGGGTGAGCTAAAAGGGGTTAATGGGGAAAAAAGAGGGACATATCTAATACTTTCAACAATAAGATTTTTTTTAAAAAAATAAAGTATTTAGCATAGTGCCAGCCACATTATAAATTACCAGATGTTAGGCAGTAGAACAATATTTTCCTTCAAAAGGAAATGTAACAGTAGGACAATAATTGACAGTGGAAGTGTCATGAAGAAACACAAATTTGGTTCCTAGCTTGAGTGGAACTCAAACTGCAGCAGGAGTCATTTGTTATTTTAATTAAAGTAAATATTGGAGGTGAGATGGAGAAGTTCCATAGTGTGGACTATCAGCTGTTGAATGCTTCTACTTTTTGGATACTTTTCTTACCATTTTACGTAAAACAGAACCTTCATTTTTAAAATCTGAAAAATGAAAGCAGAAAGTACTATGGTTTGTTTTTCATCTTTGTTTTAAATATATTTTTATTGATTTCAGAGAGGAAGGGAGAAGGAGAGAGAGAGAGAAACATCAATGATGAGAGAGAATCATTGACTGGCTGCCTCCTGGAGGACCCCCACTGGGGATTGAGCCCACAACCGGGCATGTGTCCTGACCGGGAATCGAACCCTGACCTCCTAGTTCATAGATCGACCCTCAGCCGCTGAGTCACACTCGAACCCTGACTTCCTGGTTTATAGGTCGACGCTCAGCCAGTGAGTCACAGTGGCCGGGCTTTCACCTTTTGTTTTAATAGTTACTGCTTCTCTACAGGAATGAGACTATTTACAGACTATGCTTGCAGAACCCGTGGTCTGGAATGTTATGGGTTACTGAATATTTAGAATATTAGCAGTGGTTTATAATGTGGATATGAATTTGGGTATGATGTCTTTAGACTATGTGACACAAAGGATCATTATGTCAGTCATAATTCACTAAAAGCTTATTGTTTAGTCAAATTGTTCCTTTGAGGACACAAAATATGACAGTTCAGAGGCAACCTGAACATTTTGCTAAAGGAATACAATTTTTAAGGGAATCTGAAGAGCAAGGTTATCAACAGTTATCTCTAACAAGGGATATTTGATTTTATGTCTGTTGCATGAGTTCATTGATTCTTTTATAGAAAAAGCCTAAAAGAAAAGTATCACGACAGGTGTAAATAAAGATAGTAAAAAGTTTGCAAATGGATACCCTTGACAAGCTGTACAATATCCTATACATCTGTGGCAAGATATGTTGACCTATTGAGTTTTATTTGTGATAAGTAAATAAACTTACATCTTTAACCAGGTGTAATTACCTCCCTTGGTCCAGTTAGCATAGAATTCCTTAAAATCAACAGATAAGAATATGATGTGGAACAGAGTGTTGTCTTCGATGCTAACATTTAGGGAATTTACTTCAAGCTTTCTGGTTATTTTATATATATATAATTTTGGATCTGTCTTCCTAAGTTTTTCACATCTTTTTTTTTTATTTCCTTGCTGGAGGGCTTGGCACTGAGAAGCTCCACTCTTGCAGCTGTGTATAGAAGTACTTTTTTATATTTGTTCTGAATTCACTTAGTTTTCAAGACATACCTTTGTTCTGGAATTCTAAATTGCCAGTGTACAATTCTTTAGTCATCTTATCACTAGCATTTATTATTTTAACTTTCACTGTATTAGAAGAGTCAGCTTATTTCCATCGTTATTCTTGAGTCGTGTTATTTAAATGTAATTACTAAAACTTTACAAATTATTTCCATAGTAGATATGGAATGGCTCTGTAATTTCATACTGAACATTCTGCATGAAATCCAACACTTACAACAATGCCAGACAGAATACATGTACAATAAATGTTTATTTGAATTAATGAATTGCTCTAGGGCAGTTTGTGGTTATAATATTTTCAATATTAAGTGACCAAGCCTTCGGTACTGGTAGTTTAGCTAAATATTCAGGCTTTATGTGAAGCCAGTAAACAGACCACTGTGCAATCCAGAGAGACCAGTTTGTTCACTTTTCCATCCAATAGTAATTTACTTTGACAATTGTGTTTATATAGAGTAAAGGTTAAAGGAAAGGGTGTATTTGAGGCAGTTATATCAATTGCTTTGCTACAATGATTTTCAGGTGCCATTGAAAAAGGGGCAATTTAAAAAAGATATTATAAAATTTAGGCAGTTATTTTTTCCAGTTTTATTGAGGCATAATTGACATGCAGTAAATGGCACGTCTCAAGTATACTGTTTAATCAGTTCTGAGATATATATGCACCCATAAAACAACCACAGTAAGAATAATGAAAATATCACCCCCAAAGTTTCTTTGTACCCCTTTGTAATCTTACCCTTATGCCCCTCTGCCTCCATCTCCAGGCAACAGCTGACCTGCTTTCTGTCATATAGATTAGTTTGCCTAACCAAGGGTTTTATATAAGTGGACTTGTATAGTATATACTCTTTTTTTGTCTGGCTTCTTCCACACAGCATAATTATTTTGAGATTCATTTATGTTGAGTATATCAATAGTTTATTCCTTTTTATTGTGGAGGAATGTGGATATTTACTGTTGATGGCCATTTGGGTGTTTCCAGTTTCTGGCTATTACAAATAAAACTGATCTGAACATCTATATACAAATCTTTGTAAGGACATATGCTTTCTTTTCTCTTAGGCAAATACCTAGGAGTTGGGTGGCTGGATCGTATGGTAGGTGTATGTTTAACTTTGTAAAAACTAGCAAATTATTTTCAAGTTACTGTATCCTTTTACTTTCCCAACCAGCAGTTCATGAGAGTTCCAGTTGCTCCACATCTGTTAACAGTTAGTATGCTTAGTCTTTTTAATTTTAGCCATTCTAATAAGTGTTTAGTGCAGGGTGGGCAACCCCTGGCACCCGTGCCAAACATGGCACGCCAGTAACTTTTGCTGGCACGTGAAACCCTCTCTTATCTTCCATTTACAATTTTTTTCTTAATATCGACTTTTTTTATTTTTCAGATAAATTCAGTGTAGGTGCATCTTAGATAAATAAATAATTTTACATAACAAGTTATCTTAAAGACCATAGACATGGCTGACTTTGAAATGCAGTTGATTGAATTTCAGAGTAGCTCAATTTGGAAGCAGAAATTTATTGACCTTAGAGTTGACTTGGAAAACATTGAAAAAAAGCGATTAGAAACAGGAGTACCAGAGAGAAGTGTCGAAAACGAACTATTGAGGACTTGGAATGCCATTCCAGAAAATTTTTTCTGTTTAAAAAACTTTGCAACAGCGTTACTCTCCATGTTTTCATCCACATACGCTTGTGAATCTTTGTTCTCAGTGATGAATTTTGTTAAGTGTCATAATAGGAGTAGCCTGACAGATGAAAGTAGTAGCTCGTGCATATCTCTGAAGGTCACGGAATATAAACCTGATGTAAAATCTCTGTCATCAGTGATGCAGCAGCAAAAGTCCCACTGATAATATCAAACGGAGTCATAAAGTTTTCTGTCAGACTATCAATGTACATGTGTACATTAAATAAATGTGTTTTTCATCATCATATACTGTGTTTTTGTCGCTCGAATGAATTTTATTATTTCTTCAAGGTTCTTCACATACGTACACCTTAAGAGATATCAAGTAGGTGTAACATGTTCTCAAAAAATTAGGGTTGGCACACAGAAGAATTTTGAGTCAGAGATTTTGCTGGTTTTGGCACGTGCTCACAAAAAGGTTGCCCACCCCTGGTTTAGTGATATCTTATTGCATCTTTTTTTAATCCTCACTTTTCCATTGATTTTATTTTTTTTTATTTTTTAGAGAGAGAGGGAAAGACAGAGAGAAACATCGATGTGAGACAAACACATCAATTGGTTGCCTCCTGCACACACCCGGACCAGGGCCTGAGCTGGGGAGGAGCCTGCAACCAAGGTATGTGCCCTTGACCAGAATTGAACACAGGACCCTTTAGTCCGCAGCTGACGCTCTATCCACTGAGCCAAACAGGCTAGGGCTCTTACTGCATTTTTAATTTGCATTTTCTTAATGACTGAGTTAAGCATCTATATATATAAAAGGCTAATATGCTAAGTGTTCGACTGTTTGACCATTTGACTGGTAGCTATGACACGCATTGACCACCAGGGGGCAGACGCACAATGCATAGGCATGGAAACATGGAACAGACTGATGAATCTCAGAGGGAGTGGGGGAGGGTGGGAAGAGATTAACCAAAGATCTTATATGTATGCTAGAGGCCCGGTGCTCGGATTCCTGCACTGGTGAGATTCCTTGGTCTGGCCTGTGGGGACCGGGCCGCAACCGGCAGTCCGACATCCCCTGAGGGGTCCTGAATTGTGAGAGGGCGCACGCCAGGTCGAGGGACCCCACCGGGGCACAAATCTGTGCACTGGGCCTCTAGTTTAGGAATAAAAGATCATGATATTGGTCAATTTATTCTGAAGTGCTTTTTAAAAAAGTGTATTTGTGGATTTATGGGTATGTGCAGGCCTGCAGGGATCTGTGCACTGGGCCTCTAGTGTGCATATAAGATCTTTGATTAATCTCTTCCTGCCCTCCCTCCTCCCCCCTTCCTTCTGAGATTTATCAGTCTGTTCCATGTTTCCATGCCTGTGCATTGAGCCTCTGCCCCCTGGTGGTCAGTGCACTTCATAGCGCTCAGTTATTCCACCTTTCGGTCAATTTGCATATTACCCTTTTATTATATAGGATAATCTGACTTGTCTTTTAGTTCTCTAAACAGTGTCTTTCAAAAAGTAGTTCTTAATCTTGATGAAACTCAGTTTATCAATTTGTTCTTTTATGAGTTACACTTTTGGTATAATACTTAAGAAAGCTTTACCTAATCCTAAATCACAGAGATTATCTCCTTTTTTTTCAGAATTGTTATGGTTTTAGGTTTTACAGTTTAGAAATATCATCTATTTTGACTTAATATTTGTGTGTGGTGTAAGGTGTGGATCAAAGTTCATAGTTTTTGGATATGGTATCCAGTTATTCCAGCATTATTTGTTAAAATGACTGACCTCTCTGCACTGAATTGCCTTTGCACCTTTGTAAAAAATCAATCGTCTATATATGCAGGTCTATTTTAGACTCAATTTTGTTCCACTGATCTATTTGTCTCTCTCTAAACTAGTATCACATGTCTTAATTACTGTAGCTTTATAATGTCTTGAAATTTGGTAATGATAGTCCCAACTTTTTTTCCCCCAAGCTGTTTGCCTATTCTAGGTCCTTTAAATATCCATATGAAGTTTAGAATCAGCTTGTCAATTTAAGCAAAATAGCCTGCTGGGATTTAGTTTGGTCTTATATTGCATCTGTATGTCAATTTGGAGAGAATTGATTTCTTAACAATACTGAGTCTTCCAACCCATGAGCATGTTATTTTTCTCCATTTATGTCTTTAATTTCTCTCAGTAGTATTTTAAACTATAGATCTTCACATCTCTTAGAGATTTATCTCTAAGTAGTTCATGTTTTTGGCATTATTATAAATGATATTTTTAAAAATTTCAATACAAAATTATTAGCATGGAAATACAGTTTTGTATATTGATCTAATATCCTGCAGCTTTGGTAAACTCATTTATTAGTTATAGTAGCTCTTTTGTAGAGTTCATTGGATTTTCTACATAAATAATCATGTCATTTTTTTACTGAAGGCAGTTTATTTCTTCCTTTCTAATCTGGATGTTTGTATTGTCTTTGCCTTATTGCACCAACAAGAGCCTATACCAGCCGTGGGCAAACTACGGCCCGTTTGAAATGAATAAAACTAAAACAAAAAGACCGTACCCTTTTATGTAATGATGTTTACTTTGAATTTATATTAGTTCACACAAACACTCCATCCATGCTTTTGTTCCGGCCCTCCGGTCCAGTTTAAGAACCGATTGTGGCCCTCGAGTCAAAAAGTTTGCCCACCCCTGGCCTATACTATACTGGATAGAAATGATGAGAGTGGACACCCACATCTTGTTTCTCATCTTGGAGGGAAATTATTTAGTTTTCCACCAATGTTATACTGTAAGAGTGTGTGTGTGTGTGTGTGTGTGTGTGTGTGTGTGTGTGTGTGTGTGTTCTTTATCAGATTGCGGAAATTCTCTTCTATTCTTAGTTTGCTAAGAGTTTTAATCAGGAATGGATTTTCCTGCATTTATTAGGATGATCATGTGGTTTTTACTATATGGTAAATTACCTTGATTGTATTTTGAATGGTAAACAAGCCTTCCAATCCTGGGTTGAACCCCACTTGGTCATGATGGATTTATCCCTTTTATATACTTTTGGATTTGATTTGTTAAATTTTGTTTAAAAAGTTTTCATCTGTGTCCATAAGGGACATAATAGCCTTTTGTAATGTCGTTATTTAGCTTTAGTATCAGGTTAATGCTGGCCTCAGAGGATAAGTTGGGAGTTATTTCCTCCTGTTCAATTATTTGGAAGAATTTGTGTAGAATTGGTACTATTTTTTCCTTAAATGTTTGTTAGAATTCACCAATAAGGGCATCTAGATCTAGAGTTTTCTTTGAGGGAAGATTTTAGACTACAAATTCAGTTTTTAATATAGATATGACTATTCAGGTTATCTGTTGTTGTTTTTTAATGTGTTTTGGTACTTTGTATCAAAGACGTTGTCCACTTCATCTAAATTTTGAATTTATTGCCATAAAGTTTTTCACAATAGTTCCTTATTATCCTTTTCATATCTGTAAAATCTGTGGTGATATTGCCTCTCTCATTCCTGATACTTGTATTCTGTGTCTTCTCTCCTTTTTTCCTGCTCAGTCTAGTTGGAGGGCTATCAATTTTATTTACCTTATCAAAAAAACAAAAAACAAAACCAACAGCTGTTGATTGTTTCATTTTCTTCTCTCTCTATTTCATTGATTTTCTGCTCTGATCTCCATTATTTCCTTTCTTCTGCTTACTGTATTGTGTATAATATTAATTATTTTTTCTTTTGCTAAACTTTTCTAACTTTATACAATATGGTTCTTTTAAGGTTTTGATTTAAACTATTTCTTCTCCAAGACAAATGAGGATATTGAGGCTCAGAGAAGTAAGAGAGACAAACAGTTAAAATGCACAGCCTTATATTCTTTTTCTTATAGTGTAGTAAATGTTGTGGTAAAGACAAGAAGAGTATGGTTGAATAAGAAGAGGGCTTAGCCTATAAAGATAAAGGGATAGCCTGACCAGCATGGCTGAGTGAGTGAGCGTCGACTTATGAACCAGGAGGTCATGGTTCTATTCCAGTCAGGACACAGGCCCTGGTTGTGGGCTTGATCCCCAGTGAAGGGGGTGCAGGAGGCAGCTGATGATCAATGTTTCTCATCATTGATGTTTCTGTTTTTCTCTCCCTCTCCTTTCCTCTCTGAAAGCAATAAAAATATATATTTTTAAAGAAGTGGGGATAAGAGGGCCTCCTTGGAGAAGTTGATGTCTGAGGGATCTTATTTTATTGAAGTCTAGAGTAAATCTATGAGACCAAATCTAAGTATTCTTTTTTTTTTAAATATATACTTTATTGATTTTTTACAGAGAGGAAGGGAGAGGTATAGAGAGTTAGAAACATCAATGAGAGAGAAACATTGATTAGCTGCCTCCTGCACACTCCCCACCGGGGTTTTGCCTGCAACCAAGGTACATGCCCTTGACCAGAATTGAACCTGGGACCCTTCATTCCGCAGGCCGACGCTCTATCCACTGAGCCAAACCGGTTAGGGCCAAATCTAAGTATTCTTAATGTTTATTTTTCGCTGGCCTCAGATCTCCATTTTGGTGGTTGTATTCTGTAGAATGAGTTAGAATATTCCAAAAGTAATTCTGCATGCAGCTAATGCTCCCTTGGGTTTAATTGCGAAATATGCTTTTCATTTCTATTAAGTCTGTTTGCAGTGGTCATGGTAACTATAGCTGTAACAGTAGTAGCAGGTGTGGCTGACAGGATTATGTTGAATAGGAGGAAAATCTGGGGGCGGAATGTGGGGGATTGTTTTAAAAGTTTACAGCAGTATTTCACTGCAAACTTAATCTTACTTAGTAATGAGTATTTAACAAACTGTCCCTTGTTTAACAAGTTATAACTTTTTAAAATGTATTTTTTATTATTAAAAAGGCTTAATTCTATAATTATTTTACAAATGGAGTGAAACCAGCATAATGTAATAATATCATCTCAGCATCCATATTCCAAGGTTGAGTTTCTCTTCAATCCAATCAAGGTACTATATTTAGGGATTTTGTAAATACATAACAGCTGTTTGCTGAGATGCACCACTATGGCTGGTGTTCAATTGTAGGGAAGAAACAAAAGGGGGAAAAATAGAGGAATTATTTTCAAATGGATAGGATGGCCAAGGGCTATGTAAATTATTTTAATTTAATAATAATGACAACGTGAACCTGACCCCTTTTTAAAATTGTATGGTTAAAAGAGCAAGCTACTCCTTTAACACTTTGCTTCTCAACATTATAAAATTTTCAATTCCTTGATTTTGTAGAAAGGAAAACAACAATGTGACTAAACAGCTAGTTTGTGATAGTGCCAGGACCAGAGCCCAGACTCTTGAGTCAGAAAACCTGTATTCTAAATCTGCCTCCTTTACACTCAATGTAACCATGATTAACCTCACCTCTTTCATCTGTAAAATGGAGATGATAATGTTACTTTTCCTCTGGTTGTGATATAAATGAGAAAATGTGTGAGTTATCACTCAAGGACCCAAGGAAATAATTAAGGGTCCTATGTGCAGATAAGAAGCTATTTAATTTAGAGTTTTTGTTTCCTAAAGTGATTCCACCTCATCCATTCCACCTACTTTTAGATTTATAAAAGCCTTTTTTTCTAATTGAACAAATGCAACTGAATTTCCATGCTTAATCGTTGCTTTTAAATCTGTTAGCTTTTCAGTTTTGTTTGGCTTCAAACTTTGTAATGATGTGTCCAGCAAACACTATGTGCTAACACAAGCAATGCTTTCTCTCATGTCACACGTCTTGAGATTTATTTAATAGTCACACACTGTAAGATAGGTACTTGGACTGTGATTTTTCCTCTATTTGGGGGCTTCCTGTTCCTTTAGCTTTCAGGTTACGGAGGATAGTGAGGTAGAGAATGTTGAGTGAAAAAAAGTCTTAAATCAGAGAGATCATTTGCAAATCAGCTCCCTCTGTCTGAATTGCTCCTGCCCTCCTCACCTCCTTTTTCTATTTCATTCTTAAAGATTTAGCTGCATTCCTTGTTTCCTCTGGGGTCCCTTTGCTGATCCTCTTGCCCAGTTGTGTTAAAGTCTCCTTCCCCCAATGCTTCCAAAACACCTTGCTGTCATCTAGTATTCTTTACCGCACTGCACTGTGATTGTCTGTTTTCTCATCTGTCTTTCTGATAAATCTTAGAGTCAGGGAATTGGTCTTACTTACCTCCATTTCCCAGCACCCGATTAAATGTGCTCAGGGAAGTTGTGTTGTATAGGAAGCCTTGAGTTTGATGCATTCTGTTCAGAGAATAAGAATGTACTATTTGTCTAATAAAGATGTTTCTTTTTCAGTATTCCAGCCTCTTGTTGTTTCTTTTTTTCACTAAGGAAATGCTTGAGCTACAAGAATGAGCTCAGGGTTGTTGTTTTTTAGTGTAGTTGACACCCTTTGTGATATTGCTCAGTGCTTGTTAGAGTCCAGGGCCTTTGTGGAACCTGGGATACATCCATGGATTCCTGTTTCCACTGCTGCAATCACAGTGGAATCTTGCAGTGATGCAGCTACATTTTTGCATTTAAGCACACAGACCACTTGGCTACACATATAGTCTGCTTTCATTGCCTTCACAGAGCCAATTCAGCAAAGCTGCAGTAATTTAGATGTTCAATTGGAATTTATCAAAATTGAAAGAATAGCAATTTTAAAGAGGCAGCTGGCCCCTGCTTCCCTTTCTTGCACTATAGAATAATAATACAGAGAATTACAGCTCTGTTGTACTCAATCAGGTGAATGGTTAACTTCCCTGCAGATTTGTGTCTGGTCTCTGGATGCTGAGGCATAGAAACCATGATTTATTATTGGCTAAAATTGGAAGAAAAAATAATGAAACCACATGATGATGTGACATGTATTAATATATAATCTGCCTAGTTAATGGTTGACAATGTTTTCTCAAAGGGAGCTCTTGAACCAGAATGGGGGGGAAACACCTTAATTTTGACATTCATTTGTAATGACATACTGTCCTCATGGTATAGAGTAGAGAGTGTGTAGGTGTGATGTCCTGAGCCGAAGCTTAGCCAGAAAGACTGAACATTGTCTATTTATTCAGATGGGGAGGAACCTATGAAGGCCTGATCTGCTTGAATGTCTGGGCTGAGCATATTTGCTCATTCTTTCCCTTTTCACCACTTCTTAGAGTTTCTTCTATTCTCCTGATTTATTCCTGAAATTCATGTTCTTCAGATGCTGCTTAGAAGCAGCAGAGATACTAATGAGTGAACATGATAAGCGAGGCTCGATAAGTCGGTGCATGTCCGATATTTTGCTCTCAGCAGGATAGCATAGGGAAGTTCTATTAGTTTATTGATCTAGCTGAATCTTAGCTTTTAAACATATCAATAAGTTTCATTATATGAAGACATTCCATTTGTCATAAAGGAGCAAAACCAAAAAAGGAAAATTGTTTACTATTGGAAATAATATTATTTATAAATTTCCAGTAGTAAATTTTGAGAAAGACAGGTTTTCTTAAATGTAAGCTTTGAGAGACTCAATAAATTTAAGATGAGATCTTTTCTTTTTTTATTTAATTAACTCAAAGACTTAGGTGCCCCATTCCGTTTTCACAGGATAGCTTTCTTAGGATGTGTGATCACCACCTATATGTCATGGGCTCCCATGCTGAAGAGACTATAGTTGAATGTAGTTATCCTTCCCTTGAGCTGAACCATATTTACATTTCTACTTTTGTTTTCATTATGAGAATTTAGGCCTGTCTAGGTTCTTTCTACCAGTGCTTTTTATTGGTCTGATAGGGGTGGAGGATGTGGATGAAATTGAAATTTAATGTCATGGAAATCAGCTAACTTTCAGAAAGTAAGCAGCCTAATTAAGAATGAAAAATTGAATCCACGTTTTCTTTCCTTTGTATCAAAATTACTGAGTTGGAAGATCTTGATAAGTTGTCTTAACCCTAACACCCCTTGCCTAATTTAGGCCATGTTTTAAATTAGAGCCCAAAGAGGTCTCTCCTGTATTCTCTTTCTTATAGAACATGACATCTTTCTTAAAAGGTCAGTTGTCAGAAGGAGTGATGTTTACTTTAAAAATATCTTTTGGTCTTTCAGAATCTGAAATATAGCTATGGTTTGATTAGATGTATTGTTCCTACATTTTAGATTTGTGAAGAAATAAGATGCTGTCCTTTTATTAATGGAAATTATAGTCTAGTTGTGTTTGAAAAATAAGTTTTGGTGTATTGCAAGTGGTAAAGTTAGAGTGTTCTTAAAGAGAGAAGAAATTATAGAAAGTTAAATGCTGTCATTCTGTCTCTTCATACTGAGAACAAAAGCAAATGATTGTGAAGTATTTCAGTGGGTTGAACCTTAAGTTTTAGCTTACCGTTCTCATTATTATAAGAAGCACTTTGTCTCATTGCTATGGAAACAAATTTAAATTATTGAGTTGAAAGTTATAATGTAGATCTTGATACAGATCTGCTGTGAAAGGTAGATGTTGCAAACTAAGAATCTTAATGCTACTCCTACAACTCTTTCAAGAAAAAATATTGACCTTGCACTTGTTGTGTGGTAGGTACTGTGTTAGAGACCTAGGTGCACAAATGAAAAGGTAAGGTTCTTAACTCTAGAAGCTCAGATTCTCATGGACAAATAATAAACAGATACATGGATTAGAGCAGGACTATTGATAAAATGTCAGTGTCTGCAAGGTGCAATGGGAGGTGTTGCAGAAGGAATGCTTGAGGTAACTTAAAGGATGTGTGAAATTTGCCAGATAGACAGGGAGGTGGGATGAAGATGTTCACACAGAGGAAACTGCATGGGTAGGGGCTAAGAGCTGAAGAGTTATTTATTTTTTTAAATATATTTTATTGATTTTTTACAGAGAGGAAGGGAGAGGGATAGAGAGTTAGAAACATCGATGAGAGAGAAACATCGACCAGCCGCCTCCTGCACACCCTCTACTGGGGATGTGCCTGCAACCAAGGTACATGCCCTTGACCGGAATCGAACCTGGGACCCTTGAGTCCGCAGGCCGACACTCTATCCACTGGGCCAAACCGGTTAGGGCTGAAGAGTTATTTTAAAGCAGTTTTTAAAAATCACTGTACACCTGCTTAGCCATACTGTTAGGAAATATTTGGGGGATCTTACATTTTTAAATTCATGAGTCGGTTAGATATAGACTCTGGAATCAGCCTGCCATCTGCCCCACTTGACAGTATAATTTGGAGGTATTTAACCTCTCCATACCCCATAAAGATTAAATCAGAGACTGTCTATGAAGGGCATAGGTTAAAGTTTGACATTTAATATACTCTAAATAAATGTGAATTGCTTTTTAACAGCCCCAGTATTACCATTGTTCTTTCTAGCTGGCTGATAATTTTGAGTGCTTTTGTAACAGTAGAGTTATTATATAAAACATTTTCTGTGTTTGCTGGATTACAAATTTTATTGTAGTACCCCACTGAATACTTACTACTATGTGCTCAGCATTGGGCTAGGACTCAGTGTGAAGTATATGTAGCTCCTATCGTTAGGCAGCTTCCAACATAGTTGTAAAAGAAAATGGACAAATATGAAACAAAGTATGTGTGCTATATGGCTATCTGTGTAATTGCTCAGTATATTAATTAAAATAGTATAGTTGCTTGTGTGGCCAAGTTATTGTTTTCAAGTGAGTCTAGGCATGGGATACCAGAGAGAGGACAGAGGATAGAGATAGCAGTTAGGCAAAAATCAAAGGAGCCGAAGGCTTAGGGGAAAAAATAAACAGAAAAACCTTTCTGTGTGATGAACCTGCCTGGTGTAAAGGAAAGCAGTTGCCCCTGTGGGTTGATTCCAGGGCTGCCACCTAGAATCTCTCTCCCATTCACATTTAAATAATTGGAATTCCTTCATTTTGCAGAGCCACTAAGAGAGGTCAACCACATATCTTTTCCCTTTTAGAATGAATAGATTTATTATATCCTTTCCTGTTAGTGGTTTCTGATCAGATATAAGGAATGAACATTGGAAATAGGATAGAGGTGGGGTGCAATTGAGGGAGGGTGGTGTGTGAACATACTAGAAAACAGACTTTATTTTGCTCTCTAACAGCTCTTCGACAGAATGTTCAAGAACAAATACTGAATGACTGCTTTGTGCTGATTTCTCTTCTAGAAACTAGGGGTAGGTACAGAGATGAAAGGATGAGCTAGTTTCATAGTGGAGGACCACTTCAATGATCTTAAAATCTTATGGGCAGATTAAAAGATAAACAGGTAAATGTCGTGCGTGTGGAGTGGCAGTTACTGGAAAGGAGGGTGCAGAGAGGTCATTGGCAATATCCTGCAAAGTGCACTGGGGAGGGGGCACAGGAAGGGTTGTTGGGAGCTCTAGAAGACACACTTTCTGGTATTGTCTTCTCCAGTGTCCTATTTCAAGTAGGGACAGCAAGCCCCGAGTTCTCGTCGCAGACATCAGCCACCTCTGCCTTCTGTTCCCACCACTGCTTTCCTCGGGGTAGCCCTTTACTCACAGGATCCAGGTCATAGCAGTGGAATGCGGTGCTTCCAGGGCTAGAACTTACAGTGGGTTGAGCTGCTGTTCACCTGGCTTTGTTCTCCTGGGCCAAGGCCATACACTTCTCTGAGCCCTGGATTTGCAACAGCTGCTGATTCCCATGCTGGATACTATGCAGGGGTAGGACTAGAGTGGGTTAAAGGAAACTATAGTTCCTATATCTGTAGTTCCCCACGTCTATATTGCTCTTTCCTAAACAGTCTGAGTGATTGGAATTTTCTGACACACTTGAATCTTAAATATTTGAATACAATGAAATGTTAACATTCAAGAAAAAGTACTGTAAGAATAGGTTGAATTTCATGATAAGCTTTAGTTCATTTAGCAACCATTGATAGAAAATTTCTAAATGCATAGTAATGGCATGCTGAATGAAGTATGCATGGAGAGAACTTAGTGTTGAGGTACAGCATGATCCTCTTTCTGGCTGAACGCACATGAGCTGTGGAAATCTGTATGTGAAAGATGGCCCTGGAAGCAGTCTGCTGGGTAACTTGGTGATTTCCTAGAAGTTTGAGAGGACATTTAAGGCATGTACCTTGAGGAGGTTACTGCTCTCTCCCCTGGAATTTGAGATTCTGCATGCATTTTATTTTTATTTTTATAAAGAATAGTCCATTTTCTCTGGTTTAGTTAGAGTCTGAGTAACTGCATTTAATAATAAACTTGGTATATTTTTGTTTTTTCAAAATACTTTCATAACAATAATAGCAGCAACCACACCAACAGAGAAAACCTTTCCCTCATCATCTCTACCAAATACAGAAACTTGATATTTGAGGCTTTTAAAGCCAAAAGTCTTAGTGTTTGTCATTTACTGGAAGAAAACATGAATGTTTGATAATCTGAAAATTGGATAATCCACTGTAAACTTTGTACCACATTTCTATTTTATTTTATTAATCTCTTTTTCTGTTCCTGGCTTGATTTAAATATCAAAATTATTGGAAGAAATTGTTTGCTCTTTAAAGGATTTGAAACTTCACTGTCTAACGGCTTAAATATAATTTCTTCATTGTTTTTAGAAATTCCTGTAAAAATGTAATATTATTTTCATACAGGAAGCTGAAAAAGCAGGCTGTTCTAAAGGAAGCTGGTGTGTAGTTCCTTCCTTTCTAAACTTTAAGCTGAGTGCTTTTCCTCACTCTAAGTTCAAGGGCTTAGTTTACATGCATGATAATAAACTGAACAGCACCTGTCCCTTAGTCATAAAAGAGAATATCTTAAAGCTGCTGAACAGATGTACTCAGTTTAAACTTTTGAGATGCTCAAAGCATGTGGTAAAAAAGTTTTTTTTTTTTCAAAATGAGTAGTATAAGGAAATTAAGTTAGAAGAAAACATAAGCCAAGGGGTCAAGTTTGGTACCTGAATTGTGTACATTTTCATTGCAATTCTGTCATCACTGTGGGCACTGTTACTTTGAAAATTTGTCCTTGAAAACACATAATTGTCAATATTTTCCCAAAGAAGGATTTGGCATATTTTATTGTGTTGTTGTTTTTTATCTTTTTTAAAAAAGTTGTTATTGCAATTCTTGGGAAAAGCAAGAGGAAAAAACATAAACAATACTTAATACTTCTGTTATAAAATTATTCCGTATTATCCAATGACTTTATTCAGGCAGCTCTTAATAAGTTCAAATAGTTCAGAACAGTTCACTCTAAATACCTGTTTTAATATGGATGATTGGTCAAATCCATGGTAGCTTGGTAAAAGGCCTTTTTGATACTGGCAGAGGAAATGAGATACCCAAGTTGTTCATATTTATTTAGTGCTTGGTTTCTATAAAATATTGGAAGCTATATTCGTGTTAACTTATGTTAAGGCTCAAAGTTCTCTAGAAAATAACCCAGAAACTCCTATTTTACTAATGAATGTTGTCTAGAAGAAAATGTAGACACCCCACTAGAAATATAATAGACTACTTTTATTATCAGCAGAGTTCTGTGAGCTGATAGTTTGAAGATTACCAAATACAAATTCCAGCCTTTGCCAGGGAATCATACACATGGCTCAACTTCTGTTACTGAGTCAGAATAGGAGGGGAAGAAGGAAACAATAAGGGTCAATATGGTTTGCTCTTTAATCTCAAAATCATTTTAACAATCCTTAGAGTAGGGTGTGTGTCTTATTTACTCTATTGCCTTTAGACTTACTAGAAATTTCAAAACAGTGTCTGGAGACATAGCACAGTCTGAGCTGGGCTCCCCATGAAAGGACAAGGCGGGCTTATCTTCAGGAAGGCCCTGGGGTAGAGTCCGCCCAGCAACTTTGAAGCCCTGATGACCGAGAGTTAACTCTCCTGAACCAGATATGTGCAGAGACCAAACTCAGGTGGCTGGTTCCATAGTGCAGTTTTTTTTGGTGGAAGTGTGGCACCTGAGGGTCTCAGTGAACAAATAGGAAGCTTAAATGGGGTCTGGAAGAGGCCCCAGGGTATGGTGGAGGGAGCTCCAAAGGCAGACAGGAGACAGTGTTCCAGTCTCATCTCTTAGCAACTTGCTTTGTGACTTTGAACAAATCACTTCACTTCTTTGGTCCTCTGCTTCCTCATTTATTAAGTGGGTGTGCCGAATCACATGATCTCAGGAGCCCCAGCCCCTTCCAACCTCCAGGCCTATGATTCTAGGAACTTGACCAATGTTGCACTGTGCCTTCCATCTTGTAGCAGTTACACTGCCAAGAACTCGATTGAAATTGATCCACACTATGCTGTTAATCATCAGGTTCTGTCCATTTCTCTCTGGCAAATGCCTTTTGTCTTTTCCTTTTTTCTTCTCACTATCTCCACACTCAGCAGGTTCTCAATATACTTGTCAGGATGATTGCCTCACCCTCTTGCCTTCTACCCTCCCTGTCCTCAATCCTGATCCAGTTCTTATTCCACGGTTAAATCCTTCCTTTCCATCCCATCTCATTCCATGCTCTGAGTCCCATCTTCCTTAAATACTACTTTCATTGTGAGCATTTTCTTGTTCAGAAACCATCAACCTACACTGTGGCTTTTAACATACTGTGTAATCTTGTCCCACCCTATCCCTCTAACTTTGTATTCTATCACCATCCAATACACCCTGCTATGCAATAAGACCAGTTTTATTACTGCTTTTATCATAAGCATTCCTTATTCTTTCCTACTCATATAACTTGTTCATTTTGTTTCTTTCATCTGGAATACTATCTTTTCCTCTTCATAACCTATACATTTAACAAATTCAGAATTCAAGAAAGGTAGGATAACTGAATAAAGCTCTACAGATCGGACATGGGAGTGACAGAGAGAGGGGTGGGGTTAGTCATAGAATGAAGGGAAGAACATTTTGGGACCCTGGAGGGAACGACAAGTAAATGTTAACCTGCAGGGATTTTGAGTCACAGAGAAAGTTATTTTGTTTTTTTGTGTGTGTGTTTTTAATTGAATTATTGGGGTGACATTGGTTAATAGAGAAAGGAAGTTTTAAAGACCCTTACTCACATTAAGTGGACTTTGCCGTCCATAAAATAGAAACCAAGTTCATCTATTCAGAGTGACTGGGATGGGGTTGGGGGTATTAAGGACATGAAGAAAGCAGAAAGTTACCACTTGCTAAATACTCTCAGTTTCAATATCACTTATTTGCTTATTTGTATGTTATGTGGAGGTAGAGATTTCTGTCTGGATTATTATATCTTTATTTTTTAATAATGCTTTCCCTCCTGCACCTAGAATAGAATTTGGCAAAAGGCAAATACTTAATGAATATCCGTTGAATATGGGATGGATGGATGAAGGTACAGGAGGCATAAAGGGGAAGGAAATAATGTATTCAGAGGAGGTTGTTTCAGAATTCAGGTTCTAGGGTGGGTCTAGGACAGGGGTGGGCAAACTTTTTGACTCGAGGGCCACAATGGGTTCTTAAACTGGACCGGAGGGCCGGAACAAAAGCATAGATGGAGTGTTTGTGTGAACTAATATAAATTCAAGGTAAACATCATTACATAAAAGGGTACGGTCTTTTTTTTTTTTTAGTTTTATTCATTTCAAACGGGCCGGATCCGGCCCGTGGGCCGTAGTTTGCCCACGGCTGGTCTAGTATGTGAGTGTTATTGTGGGAGCTGGAGAGAATGAGAAGGTTCCTGTTGTTGAGGAAGTTGGATTACTGGGACACTGGATAAGTAGAGGGAATTCCAACTCCTCCAGCATGATGGAAGAGAGAAAAACTACAATTCAGGCCCCTGTAACTGGAATTTAGGAGGGACTGGGTGGCAAAGAGATGACTAACAAAAGTTGGGGGAGGGGATGGTTTAACAAAAAATAAGTAGCATATTCACAAAGAAACTAAGTAATAGTTGTTAAGTGTTGCCTCCCTTACATCTAGCTTGATTCCCTTCCCCCTCCCCCCAACCAGTTCTCCCAGGTGCATTTAGTTAAAATGTGCAAACACTGTGTGTGTGTGTGTGTGTGTGTGTGTGTGTATTTCAGAGAGAAAGGGAGAGGGAGAGAGAAACATAAGTAATGAGAGAGGACCATTGATCGGCTGTCTCCTGTATGCCCCACAGTGGGTATCGAGCCTGCAACCCAGGCATGTGCCCTGACTGGAAATTGAACCGTCACCTCCTGGTTCATAGGTTGACACACAACCACTGAGACATGCCAGCCAGGCCCAACACTGGTTTTTAAAAGTCTAATATTCTGGTGTGGGATAATAAGTATTTGCCGATTAAAATAGTTGCTATCAATGGCTAGTCCTTCGGATTTTTGGAGTCGAATACTAGCATTTGCTTTTTAAGCTGTCATAGTTCAAAATGGAGGGTATGATTTATACTGATATATTTGTGGTTGGAAACTTTAATGTCGCCAAAATCTTCCCAATTGACATCTGAGTATCTCACTTATGTTTCTGGTCAATTTATTATTTTAAAACACCCTGCCAGACCATAGTGCTTTACAAAGTTGGCAGCATATTGCTGATGACCTAAATTATTATTCAAACTCATTGTAAGTGTTCTAAGTGTTTCAGTATACAATTACCCATTTTATCCATTTGCAGTGCATTTTAGTGGTGCTTTATTGCACAGAAGGGTTGTCGTTGCCCCCCCCCCCCCAGCCCAAATAACCACAAATAATGTTTAAGTGTTTTAAACTCCACTCCCTAGATTTATTTTATTTTTAGAGTGCAAAGCACCTTCTAGAACATCAGAAAGTGTGGTCCAGTTTCCATTAGGTTTCTTCCAGGTAATAACTCCTTTCCATGCTACACTCGAAGCTGCATTCCACCATGTTTCTGCTGGCCCTGAGCTTTCTTTCAACCATTATTTCCTTCTATTCTCTGGTTTTCCCCTGTTCTGCTTTGCTTAAGTTCAATTTCTTTCTTTCTGGTCCCTTCAGATCAATAGTTTCTAATTATCCTTTAGGTCTTAGTTTCAATATCACTTTCTCAGAGAGATATTTCTAGATTCTTTCCTTCCTATGACATTCGATCTCTCTGCTGTATTTAGTCATCATTGTGCTTTCCCATCATAAGTTTTACACCTTATTGCAATTATACGCTTCGTGGCCGTGTGCCCCTGTAATTCAATCCATAACCTTGAGGGCCCATGTCTATCTTATGGCACCTATAATCAAACATTAATACTTGTGCCTTGAAATATTCACACAAAATATGATAAATGTACTATAAATAGTCTCAAGTCTGTTCAGGTTCTGGTTTTGCTGCCGCATAACTCTAGTTGGGTTGGGCCATTGATGAATTATAAAGAAACGTTTAAGTTTGGGAGTTTGGGGCCTTTGGAATTACTAGGCAGAGGACCATGGTAGGCACACATCTTGGTGGAATGCTGACTGTTGAAGCATCTCTTGAATGTCTCCTTCCATCCTCAGAACCGTCATTAGGTCAAGCCACAGCTGTCACCTGGATTGCAGAGTGTCCTCCTGCTCATTTCATTAGCAGTCCATTCTTCAGAATGAATGTCCTAAAACAAGTTTTGGTCATGTCACTCCTCTATGTACATCCTCTCAGTGGCTTATATTGCCCAAAAGATAAAGTCCACATTTCTTAACCTATGGTACAAGTGCGTTATGATCTGGGTTGTTTGCCTCTCAATTCTTCAATAGCCACTCCCTACTTTTACATTGTACAAACATATCTTTCATTCTATAGTCCTACTTGCCTGCTAGCTGTTCCTTCTGTCTGGAATAGACCCTTTATCCTTCCTCCATCCTTACATCCTTTTCTATCTTATCTATTTTTCAGGTTTTGAATTAGATGTCACTTCTAAGGAGGCTTTTTCACCTCAGTTCTAAACTAGATGTGCCCCCCCCCCCACTTTGTATTTGGTCAATAACTTATACTCCTGCTATATTGTGATGTAATTATGCCACTAATTCTCTAGAGAAGGTTTCTCAATTTGGACATTTTTTATATGCTTACCTAGTGACCTCTGATGTTTAATACTGCCCTCTGGCACTTGACCTGCTTCCTCTGGTCCTTGACCTCTAATTCTCACCCTGCTTTTGGAGTCAATTCTAGGCATGGTTCTAAATAACTTACACTAGGTTTCTCTACCTTGGCATTATTGACATTTGGGGCCAGATAAATCTTTCTTGTTGGGGGGTCGTCATTGTAAGCATCATTGTAGGATGTTTCGCAGCATCCCTGGACTCTACCCACTGGATGCCAGTAGTACACCCTCCCCTACCCCATTGTGACAACCAAAAATGTTTCCAGACATTGTCAAATGTCCCCGGGAGATACAGTTACCCTAGTTGAGATCCACTGGTCTAGACGGAAAGTTATTTGAGGCAGAGGCTATGCTGTGTGGGTCTTCATATCCCTAGCTTGACACACATACGTCCCCTTAAATGTATTGAATTAAATTGTTGAATAATGTGGGGATGAGGGTACTGGACAGGAAGGGGATGGATAGATGGACAGAATAAGAGAGAGGTAGATTAGCTCTCTCATGAGGTGGGTATGAGAGAATTTATAGCAAGTGCTTTTTGAGGGGCTGAGCTACCACACACGATGGGCTCCGATTCCATTCTGCCTCTAAATGGCTACTTTTGCCTGTGGGGCCATCCCCCACGGACTGCTTTCCTGCCCCAGAGCTGCAGGCACAGAATTTCCTGATTGCTCAGAGACTGCCTTAGAACCAGCCAGGAAGCATTTGTTAAGCACTATGTAAGTAACACATACAGATATAAATCAGAAGCAATCCCTGCCCTCAAGGTGCTTTGGCCCAGTAACAAAGACTCCAGTGGGTTTTGTCTCTGTCCACAGGTCCCTTCCACCTTCCCTTCCTGGCATATTTCTATTTCTCCTACTCAGTTGAGGTTATATTAGGCCTTTCTACTGTGTTGTCCTATAACACCTATTCTTTTCCTTCATAGCATTTTCATAATTTTAATTATATAGTTTTTTTCTATGTTTATTTAATATATTTATTCATTGAGACTAAACTCTGAGGAGGAAGGGAAATGCATGTTTTATTTATGTTTCTATAGCTGCTGGCATAGTAACTGGCACCACATAGGCATTCAATACATAATTTATATAAAAATAAATGCATGTGGCCCTGACTGGTTTGGCTCAGTGGATAGAGCGTCGGCCTGCAGACTGAGGAGTCCCGGGTTCGATTCGGGTCAAGGGCATGTACCTTGGTTGCGGGCACATCCCCAGTAGCGGGCGTGCAGGAGGCAGCTGATCGATGTTTCTCTCTCATCGATGTTTCTGACTCTCCATCCCTCTCCCTTCCTCTCTGTAAAAAAGTCAATAAAATATATTTAAAAAATAATTTTAAAAAAAATGCATGTGGTGTGCCCTCCAAGAACCCATGTTCGAGTGGAGGAAACCGTGCATACTTCCTTACCAAGTTCTCCACCAAACGAACAAGAAAGTACAGTGTTGAATTTGGGAGTAAAATGGGAGAATAAATTGGGCTAGAAGTATCTGGGTTGACTTTATGAAAGAAAAAAATTAGAAAATTTAGAAGATTAGGAAAAAAATAAGTAAAAACTACTCATAGCCAAAGGCTCACTATCAGGAGGCAACCCCTTGGTAAATTTCAGCCTCTGTTGTTTTTTCCTATTCTTTAAAATACAAGTTGCTTCATACTTTGAAATATTTCATGAACACAGAAAAATAGAATAATATAATTTCTATACAGAATAGTTAAATCTTAACATTGGGTATTTTTTGCTTTATATTAAAAACTTAAAATTGTATTAAAAAACATTGCATATATAGTCAGTGCTGGCTGTGTACCCCTCCCAGATGCCATTTTCCATTTTCCTTCTACAGAAGCATCATCCTGAAGCATCAGTCCCTTGTATGGCTTTCTACTTACATTATATGCATGTATATTTATAAGGTGTGTGTTTAGTTTGAGGATCCCAAACTTTGTACAGTATGGTATTATACTGTGTGTATATTCTGCAACTTGCTTTTTCATTTTAACATTCTGTATAAAATATATCCATGTAGATGTGTGTAGCAGTAATTCCTTCATTTTTGCTTTATGGTATTCTAGGATTATATTGTGTAGTTTATTCATTCTGTCAGGGGAATTTTTGGACATTTCCATGCTTTGCTATTAACTATGTTGCTATAAACACGTGGGACATTATCTTCTTGTGAATAGTTAATAGCTTCTCCAGAGTTTGGATCTAGAGGTAGAATTGCTTGTACATAGGTATATGCATCCTTGAGTTCTTATATGTTGCCAGATCATTCTCCAGAGGAATTGTACCAATTTCAGTGCCTAACATCACTGTCTGGGAGTTCCTATTGCTCCATATCCTTGCTAAGCCTTGGTATTGTCAGACTTTCAAATTATTGCTAATTTAAAATATTCTATTTTCTTGATTTCTGGTGTATTTGAGCATCATTTTTAATGTTTATTTGGCTATTTTAGTTTCTTCTTTTGTTATGATTTATATCTCCTATGTTTTTCTATTAGATTGCTTCCCCCTTCTATATATTTTTATGTCTTTATATATTCTGGTTATTTTATTTATCTTTTGTTGATATTTTAAATTTTAAATATGTTCTCCCAGTAGCTTTTCTTTCCACTTTATGTGCTTTGTTGTGTTCAAGTTTTACTTTTAATTAAGTCATATTTATTAGTCTGCTTGTTTATGGTTGGTGCTTTTTACATCATATTTAATAAATTTACTACTGTGTACTTTGGGGTTATAAAGAGATTCTACCATATTTCTTTTTTCTAAAAGTTTGCTCTGCTCTTCAGCATAAATCAAATCCATATGGAATTTATTTCTGTGTATGGGTATAAGATAGGGAACAATTTTCCATGTGAATAAACTAGTTGCACAAGCCAGCCCAT
Source organism: Myotis lucifugus (assembly GCF_000147115.1). Taxonomy (NCBI): domain Eukaryota; kingdom Metazoa; phylum Chordata; class Mammalia; order Chiroptera; family Vespertilionidae; genus Myotis; species Myotis lucifugus. The sequence goes on along the minus strand of NW_005871552.1, from coordinate 361,698 downwards.
CTGATGCATAGTCCATTTTTCCCTCACTAATTTGTATGCCATTTCGACTTGCATTCAGTGGGATTGCTCAGTATGTACAGATTCTGCTACATTGGTCTGTAATATATTCTTGTGTCACTTCTAAACTGTCTTACAGGGGCTTTATAGATTTATATACTACTGTATTATGTATGGCCCTGTGGTAAGAACTTTTAATAGATGGTTATGGTTGGAACTTAGGTTCTGGCGATAGAATCCTGGGTGGTTGCATTAGGAAAATAGATGAACATGATATTGTGAAGGGTTTTGAGCAGAACTTTGAGGATACAGATTAAATGTGTGTGCCTGTGGGGCCTAGTGGGTCCCTGGATGCTGGTGGGGATAGCAGTAGGGACTGGGCTGTGATCTTTTAACACCAACCAATGGTTTTTTCCCAAGGGGACTAAGAGTCTCAAAATATTAGTATTTGTGCATTCCCTATCAACTTGTATATATGCTTTATGGGATTTTTTCTGGAGACCTTTCTGTTACTTTTCCTTAAAATGTTATTTACCCTCTAGAAACCTCACCAGATGCTTCAATCTTCTATCACCTGAGAAAGCCTCTAGAAACCCATTCATTGCTTTGGTGTTACAGTCTTCATTTAAAAATGGCCATTTTCTTTTTTTAGTTAATGTGACACTTTTTTAAAAAAAAACTTGAGGTTTACTCCCCCCACTTTGCACTGAATTGAGTCATAAAAAAATGAATGCTATTTTTAAATGCTATTATTCTTTTGAGAAAAAAAAAAGGTTCAATTTAAAATGTTTGTCTAAACTGCAGGGAGTTTCTATCAACTGTGCTTGCTCCTACTAAGAATGAGTAACATGACCTTTCTTTGATTTTAGAGAACAAGAGTGATGTCACGATGCTCCAAATGTATGTCATCTTCCTTGTTTTGGTGGCATTTGAACTCTTATTAAGTAGAACTGAATTAGTAATGATCAAATAACTTAGAGAAAATTGGCAACATACAGGTCATTAAGCCCTCTGGTGCTTCTGCGATGTTTGAAAAAGAACTGTTAAAGAGATGCATAATGGGGAGGGAGAGTAAAACAAAAACTATGTTTTTCAAATTGGAAATGTCTTTATTCTCTTTGCAAACTATAAAAGTACAAAAAGTTTACACAATACCAAAGGGTATAAAACAGCACTACCCAGCAGAACTTTCTGCAGTGATGGAAATGTTCTGTGCTGCCAATACAGTAGCCATTAACCACATGTGGCTATGGAGCACTTGGAAGGTGACGAGTGCGATTGCAGAACGGAATTTTAAATGGTATTTAATTTTAATTAATTTAAATTTAAACAGACACATGTGGCTAGTGTCTGTTGTACGGGACATTCAGAGCGATAGCCATTTCGGAGTGTACCCTTCCGTGTCTGTCCTTGTGTATCTGTTGGTTTCTATCTGCTGCCTCCTGCCCATTTCTTCTTCCTCTCTGTGTCCTACCTATCTCTCCTATCTGTTTGTTTTCCTCTCACTTTCTCTCTGTTTCTTTAGCTTTTAGCCTGCCTTGCACATACTCTCCCTGCCTACTCTCATCTGCCAGCCTACCTGCTGCTGTCCTTACCTGTCTCATTCTTTCTCTTGCTCTCTCTATGTATGTGTTATATACACACATAACCCATTCTGCTTAGTTATATATCATGGACATTTTCCTTTTTCGGTACATATAGATCTATCCAAGTTTTTGTTTTTGTTTTCAATGATAGGATAATATCAGTGGAATGAATGTACCAGTACTTACTTAACCTGATAGGCAATAGATTGTTTTCATTTTTTTCCTTCGTAAATATATGTATATTTTTAACTACTACAGTTTTTCCTATTATAATTTTTCCTGTGTGCTTTTTGAATACTTTGTTGTTGTGCATGGGGTAGGCTTGTTCAAAACTGTGAAATCTGCCTTTTGTTTTGTACTTTGGTACCTGTTGGAATTCACTTAGCAATTCAAATAAAGACACCTCTAGAGTCACTTACCTGTAGCTTCAAGGACCATATTAAGGTTACAAGTCTTTAACAGTGCAGTGTGCTAGGGGAGAAAGAAACTAGAACGCTTTATTGACATGAGTGTCTGCTCATTACTGTCTATCTCAAGTTGGCCAGTGCAATTGCATCTGCCTTTCTTGAGGCCATCTTGGCAAGGGTGTTTGTAAAGGCACCAGCAGGCTGACCCTCAGTCCAACCCCTCCATCTTTGCTTCATGGTCAGAATTCCATTTGGGAACAATACCTGGGGCTCCAGGTCTCTCTGATCTCTCGTAGATTTGGAAGGAAATCTTAATTCCTACCCAAGGTTTAATTGAAAGAGTGGTCATGTCTGCCAAAGGAGGCAGCTTGGAGGGGAAGCCTCAGAGAAGTTTCTGGTAGCAGTAGGGGTGGGTGAGGGTCAGCGGAATCACTTTCTGGCTAACACCTCAGTTCTGTTGAGTTGGCAATTTTTTTGCCACATCTCCCAGAATTTCCTGAAAATATTCTGTTGCCACTCATCTGATAAAAACCCTTGTTTTTTTCTAAAATAACTTGTTTAATGAAATTCCATGTAATAGTTGCTTTTCTTATTTAGCAAATGGGCTTTCATAGCCCTAACCGGTTTGGCTCAGTGGATAGAGCGTCAGCCTGCGGACTCAAGGGTCCCAGGTTCGATTCCGGTCAAGGGCATGTACCTTGGTTGCGGGCCCATCCCCAGTAGGGTGTGTGCAGGAGGCAGCTGATCGATGTTTCTCTCTCATCGATGTTTCTAACTCTCTATCCTTCTCCCTTCCTCTCTGTAAAAAAAAAAAAAAATCAATAAAATATATTTTTAAAAAATGGGCTTTCATACACTAAATCTGTTTTCAAAGTTTATAATATGCTGAGGTCATTTCCAGGTGATGTTCCAAGTGATGATTAAAGATTTTTGTGTTTATCTGAAAAATATTTTTCTTAAGGACAATGATGTATTTATAGGAAATAATTAAAATAATGCTGCTTGAAAAACAAAGGGCTTGCGGAACATCTGAGCCGCCTTTCCCTTCATTAGTTTAGTCACTTCCAGCACAGAAATTGTAATCCTTCCCTTAAATAATTACTTTCAAGGACTAATTTCAAAATCCTGAATGTCTCTGGCTACTTTAAGAAAAAGCTAAAGAGATAGCAATGTTATAAGGAATAAAAAGCATACAGAGAGCTTTTATTTTACTGATTCTACTAAGTAAAACCACACATACCACTTTGGGAAATTCTTGTACTCTGCTGAGATTAATTTGTGTACTTAGCTTTAAGCAGTGACTATAGGAACAGTATCCTCTCTTTAAAAATGAGTTGTTATTTTCTTTCAGAAAACTTTATACGTATAGCCATGCTATATTGCCAAATATCTGGAAGTCCAAAGCGTATTAAATCCTAAATGTTAGACAAAACAATAAAAAATATTAATGTTGATTTCACTCTCTGCTCTTTTCAGAGTTAGCCTGTATTATGCCTGTGTTAGGAAAATTTTTAAACCCTATGATCATTTATTCATCAGAATATTTGTGTGTGTGTGTCAGAACAGTTGGTAAGAATAAACTTTTTTTTTTTATTTGGAAGTTTGAAGTATAATTAGAAAGTCAAGACAAGCTAAAAATGAGGTTTAGCATGAGGTTTTTTGGTTTGTTTTCTTAAAATCAAAATTTAGATTAATAATTGAAATACTTTTTATGTTATTTCACATAATGGAGAACCAGGAATGTTGTTGACAAAATAATAACACTAATTGCTAACATTTATTGACTACTTTCTATGTGCCCAAAACTCTACTGTGCACCTCACATCTAATATTTTTTCAGTGCTCCCTTTAATCCTGTGAAGTAAGTACCTTTGTCACCCCCATTTTTTTAAAAAAATTCTGCAGCTTTGAAAGTGTAAGTGGTTTGCCCACCAACTAGAAAATTTCAGAGCTGGAATTTGAACCCAAGCAGGCTGACAAACAAAGGAGAAAGCTTCCAGCACCACAGGTCTTATGTGACCCGGTCTCTCATGAAATAGGGGCTAAATGTTATGACAGTTAGGTGAGTACATCAGCCAGGAAACACCATAACTGAAAATGAAGCCCATGAGCAGCTACTGAATGCCTTCTTAGTGCCAAGCATGATTCCAAGCACTTGATATCTTTGTCTCATTTCATTTGCACCCCACAAGGGAAGTATTATTTATACCCATTTTACAAAGAGGCTTAGGGAGGTTAAATGACTTGCCCTTAGTTGTGCTTCTTGTAACTTCTGAAGTTGGGATAGTACAGAGTGATGGATTAACATTGATAGGAAAGATTTTTATTAGTTTAGAAGGATTTGTCAAGTTCTGTTCAGTTAAATATTTTAGTAATTGACTAAGATCTATAATAATAAAAGTGTAATATGCTAATTAGACCGGATGTCCTCCCAGACGACCTTCCAGACGAAGCTGCGGCGGTGGGGGCCGAGGCAGAGGCAGCTGTGGTAGCAGTGGGGGCCGAGGCAGTCGCCCTGGTGGCGGGGGCCAAGCCCCTTGCACGAATTTCATGCATCGGACCTCTAGTGAATATATAAAGGGAAAATTTCAAATGACAGAAAGCTGAGAGAGAATATATAAATTGGAGAATGGATCAAATATTCAAAAAGATCTTTTTGATTTTTCTTTTTACACATAATTAATACAATCATTTGTTTAGAGGTAATAATAAAACAATACTAAAAATCAATCTCAGCATGTTCTTCCTCCCAGGAGCACATCTGCACCTTTCCCCTCTCGCTCTCCCTCTCCATCCCCCACAGGTCTGCATCTCCTAAACTCTAGGGACCCCACACGGCTTGCAACCAGGGCAGCAATGGACAGTAGCAGTTCATCCTGGACAAACACCCTGAGCCTCTTCTCAACGCCCCCGTTTCTCTGACTTCTTAATGAGCCAGAGTTGCCCAGCCTAAGCTCGTTTCTCTACCTATTCCCTTTCCTATTATCCTAGGCCCTTTGTTGTTTCACTGTTCCCAGATTTAATAAACATCCTCTAAATTAAAAAATAAAATTCACCCTCACCTCTGCCAGAAACCACTCCATCACATTATCCCAGTCACACACAGTTCAATTTTGTTTATCTTTTCAAAGAACCAGCTCTTGGTTTCATTGATCTTTTCTGTTCATTTTTTAGGCTCTATTTTGTTTATTTTTACTCTGATCTTTACCATTTCTTTCCTTCTTCTCACTGTAGGCTTTATTTGTTCTTGTTCTAGTTCCGGTTCCTTTAAGTGTAAGGTTAGATTGTTTATTTGAGATTTCTTTCTTGTTTCTTGAGGTAGACATGTTTGCTATCCATTCCCTCTTAGAACTACTTTGGCTGTGTCTCATAAATTTATATCTTAATTTTCATTTATTTCAAGGTATCTTTTGATTTCTTCCTTGATCTCATTGTTTAGTAGCATGTTATTTAGCCCCCCCCCCCCTTTTTTCAGTTTTCTTCTTGTCATATATACACTGTATTATATTGAGGTATGTTTTGTCTAGTTCCACTTTGCTGAGTTACTTCCTACCATTATGATCCGAGAAGATGCTAAATGTGATTTCAGTCTTCTTAAATTTATATAGGTTTGTTTTGTGGCCTAACATGTGGTATGTCCTGGAAAATGTTCAATGTGCACTTGAAAGGAATGTATATTCTGCTGCTTTTGGGTGAAATGTTCTAAAATATCAATTACCAAATATCTAATACTAGAGGCCCAGTGCATGAAATTTGTGCACTCGGGGGGAGGGGGGAGGTCCCTCAGCCCAGCCTGAACCCTCTCGCAGTCCAGGAGCCTTTGGGGGATGTCAGACTGATGGCTTAGGCCCGCTCCCTGCCTAAGCAGGGACATTCTTAGCGCTGCTGTGGAGGCAGGAGAGGCTCCCACCACTGCCACTGTGCTCGCCAGCCATGAGCCCAGCTTCTGGCTGAGAGGCGGAGGCTCCCCCTGTGCCCTTGACAGGAATTGAACCCCGGACTCTTCAGTCCACAGGCCGATGCTCTATCCACTGAGCTAAATCAGCCAGGGCAGTTGACTTTATTAAGTATTTGCCTTTGTCAGTGAAAATTTATTTTTTTCTTATTTGCATTTCTAATCTTTTGTTTTTTAAAGATGTCTCTCTAATATCTATAATAATAAAAACATAATATGCTAATGAGACAGGACAGCTGGACATCTTTCCGGACGAAGCTGTCACGGCAGTGGCCGAGGCAGAGGTGGTTAGGGGCGATCAGGCAGGCAGGTGAGCAGTTAGGGACAATCAGGCAGGCAGGCGAGCAGTTAGGGGCATCAGGCAGGCAGGCGAGTGGTTAGGGGCAATCAGACAGGTAGGCAGAGTGGTTAGGGGCAATCAGGCAGGCAGGCAAGCAGTTAGGGGCGATCAGGCAGGCAGGTGAGTGGTTAGGGGCGATCAGGCAGGCAGGCAGGTGAGCAGTTAGGAGCCATTGGTCCCGGATTGCGAGAGGGTGCAGGCCAGGTTGAGAGACTCCCTTCTCCTGTGCACGAATTTCGTGCACCGGGCCTCTAGTATATTGTAATACTGATTTAGTGGTGATGATCTTCATTAGCTTTTTCTTGTCTGGAACGTATCTCTCCTTCAGTTCTAAATGATTCACTTGCCAGGAAGAATAATCTTGATTGTAGGTCCTTACTTTTTTTAGTATTTTGTGCCAATCTCTCTTGATTTGCAAAATTTCTGTTAAGGAATCAACCAACAGTCTTATGGGAGCTCCCTTGTACATAAGTAAGTGTCTTTTAAATTGATTTTAGAGGGAGAGAGGGAGGGAGGGAAATTAGGAGAAAGAGAGAGAGAGAGAACCATCAATGTGAGAGGGCAACCTTGATCGGCTGCTCACCCGTCTTGCCCTGACTGTGAATTAAACCTGCAACCTTTTGGTATACAGGATGATGCCCCTACCAAATGAGCCACCTGGCCAGGACTGTCTTACTTGTTATAGTCATTCTGGTGAATGGAAAGTGGTATCTCATTGTGGTTTTAAGTGCATTTCCCGAGTAATTAATAATATTGAGAATCACACATACACAGAAAGAAATATTCCAACTCAATGAAAAGACAAATGACCTAAATATTTATTTATTTCTTTATTTATTTCTTTATTTACTTATTTATTCTTTTATGAGAGAGAGAGATGTGAGAATATTGATCGGCTGCCTCCTGTAACCCCCCAGCCAGACCGGGGATTGAACCTGCAGCCTAGGTATGTGCCCTGAACGGGAATTGAACCCACAATCTTTTGGTGTATGGGACAACGCTATAACCAACTGAGCCACACCTGCCAGGGCCAAATAACCTAATTTTCAAATGGGCATTTCTCCAAAGAAAAAATAAATAAATAAATATATATATATCTCCATAAAAAGATGCTCAACATCATTAGTCATTAGGAAAGTGCACATCAAAACCACAGTGAGCTACTACTTCATGGCCACTAGGATAACTATGTGTTGTTGTTTTTTCTTTAAGGAGGATTTGGAGAAATTGGAACCCTTATATTTTGCTGGTAGGAATGTAAAATGATGCAGCCACTGTGACCAACAGTTGGATAGTTCTTCAGGCAATTAAGCATAAAGTTACTATGTGACCCAGTTATTTCACTCCCATGAAAATACCCAAGAGAATTGAAAACATATGTTACACAAAAAGTTGTAAATGAATGTTCATAGCAAATTATTCATAGTAGCCAAAAAGCAGAAATAATCCAAAGTCTGTTAACTGAAGAATGGATAAACAAATTGTGGTAGATCCACACAATGGAATATTATTCAGCCATAAAAAGGAAGGGAATACTTATACCTGGTACAACATGAATGAATCTTGAAAACATGTCAAGTGAAAGGAGTTATACACAAAAGGCCACGTATTATATGATTCTGTTGATATGAAGTGTCCAGAATCTGCAAATCCATTGTATGTTCTATTGATACAAAATATTTAGAACAGGAAAGCCATAGATTAGTGGTTGCTAGGAACTGGGAATAGAGAGAACAGGAAATGACTACTAATGCATATGGGATTTATTTTTAGATGTGAAACCAATGTTCTGAAATTAGACGGTAATGGTTGCACATCTTGTGAACATACTAAAAATTATTGAGTTGTGCAATTTAAAATGATGAATTTTTGGCATGTGAATTATATCTTAACAGAAAACTCTTAATACAATTTTCACAGTTGATTAAAATTGCTATTTTATGATATACTAGAGGCCCGATGCACAAAATTTGTGCAAGAGTAGGCCTTCACAGCCCCGGCTGCCTCGGCCACCCTCTCAGCCCTGGCATTGTCCGGAAGGTCATCTGGATGGTCGTTCAGTTGTTCGGTGGTTTGGTCAATTTGCATATTATGCTTTTGTTATTATAGATATCAGTATGTTTAATACAGAGAAGAATTCACAAGTATTTTGAAGGACTATGATACAGTGAGAATAGATTATTTCATATTGAACTAATAGTGTTTGAAATGTGTTCATAGTTGTACTAGAATGCTGTTACAAAACTCTGAATATGAACTTTAATTTGGTGTGTACTCTGAACTGTTATTTTAGAGTACAGTATTAACACATTTGCATAAAGATAGACAGTAATGACATAATATCTAAGTAGTAATTTGTATTAACAGATTCCAGAAAACTTTAAAAAGACCCAAATTTCTAATTGAGATGTCCTTGGCATCAACATAAATCTTTAAAATGCTTTGTGGAAGAACCTCTCTTATCTATCCTCCACTTGTTCAGTTTGTTGGATTACCACTCTCTCCAATCCCCTTGTCTTAGGACATACTGAATGGTCATGGCTAGGAAATGACACTGAAGTCTGGTGATGCATCTGTTCTCACTAAGTTGTATGCTAACCAAAAGTCAGCTGTGTTTATTCCTAAATCTGTTTATGCCAGTAGTTGTAGTAATCATAATTATGTAGTTTGACTAAATATTATGTAAACTGATGAAATAAGAATGCAAAAAAAGTTAAATGTTTGGGAACACAGAGGCATATTACTTAATACTTTTGAATTGAGTGTAGGCGAGAAACTAAAAATATTGGGTAAAAAATTATAAAAACGTTGATGCATTCTGTGCTCAAAATCTTTTAAATTTTTGTTCTACTTTAAAGAAATGGAAACTAGAAATTATAGATAGTCATGGTTTATGCCAAGGTCCTGACACATCTGGAAAGAGAAAATCATGGCCCTACATTGGAAGACTGGCAAACAAATGGACATTTATGCAGTCTAATTTAAAAGAAAATGTTTCAAAATTGAGTATCATTTTTAATGACTCCTCTTTAACTGAGTTTTTTTCGGTTTACCGTCAAACTACTTGGCATGGTTGCCTTAGATAATAGGGTTTCTCTTTTGGTTAATTAGAAACCAAAGAACTAGATTACAAGGTAGGGGACTCATGGTCCCACCTCTGCTACTTAACTAGTTACAATAATTTGGGCAGGTAAATTAAACTTTGATTTTTTTCATGTATTTTGCAATACTTTTGAATTTAGCAAAATATCTTTGTTTACATTCTAGTGATTCCTAATATCAAAAAGAATAAAGAGTTAGAAAACAAATTTCCCTCTTTTTAGTATGCCTTTCTCTTCTCCTTTCTCTCGTTCCGTCTTTGTTTCCTTTTCCCATCCTCCTTTCTTCCCTGTCTTACAGAATTGGGAAATTGGAGTACAGTATACTTTTTATCTGTTAAATAAAACATTTATGCCTCAGCTGGTTTGGCTCAGTGGGTAGAGCATCGGCCTGTGGACTGAAGACTCCCGAGTTCAATTCCAGTTAAGGGCACATGACCGGGTTGTGGGCTCGATCCCCAGTGTGCGGTGTGCAGGAGACAGCCAATCAATGATTCTCTCTCATCACTGATGTTTCTATCCTTCTCTCCCTCTTCCTTCCTTACAAATATTCTTAGCATTTAAATCAAATGCTAATTTGTGGTTCAACAAAATTAGAGTTCCTTTTTGACCCAGTAGTTGCTAAATATGGAAATCATCTTAGCTTAAAATTAATTCTCCAACCAGTTCTTACTCTCTGAGAATCATTCATTTTTAATAAATTTGGAAAATGCAATTGTTCAAGCTGTTAAAAGACTTGGGTTTTGATCATTTTACTTGGAGAACTAATAAAATTTTCTAGTTCTTTATATCTTTTTATATGGCAATTTGAAAGCCACGTGTGTTTTAAATTTTGCTAATTCAAATTTTTATTTATGGATGGATCACAATGAATATTTCAGAAATAGTGTTCACTTAAGTATTAGTTGTAGTACTTAAGAATGCATCATTTTTTAAGATGTTAAGTATGGAATTTGTCCCATGTTATGTTAATTTGAAACAAATCTACAGTAAACAAGTTAAAAAATAAATCATCTCACTGGCATTTTTAGAACTATAACTGCCACTTCAAGCATAGAACAGTTATGTAACTTTTTCTATACAGTGTATTCTCAGAATTTGGTAATCTTATAATATTTTTGCTATGTATTTTATGGTGATATATAAAAATCCAGCTGCTACAAAGAAAACCCCTGCTTAGAAGTTGTTTATTTGAAACACTTTTACCTGATGTCAAAAACATTCTTTTATATTCAATACATCTATGACTGTAGATTTCATTTTTTTTTCTGCTTCAGAGTTTAATTCCAGATAGTTATACTGTGAGAGTTTTCTAAAATGGAACAAGGAAAGGGTTTCCTTCATCTGTCACGAAGCAAGCATGTTTTACTAACTCCTGTTAAGCACTTATGTTACGTTATAATTGCCTAATTGACATGGTCTTGACATCCAGGAGATACAGGGATATGATTGAGTTGTCAGTGGAACCCCAGTGCCCATCCCAGTGCCTAATGCTCTGGGCCTTCAATGTGGATGTTAAAAAATTGTATAAATGGATCTTTTCACAGCTTTATCTTCCTCTTTCTCATGACTCCCCTCTCCCCCAAATATTTCTGTCTCTCCCAATTATTTGCTCCAAATTATTGGCGTTTTTGGCACATAAATATTGTGTTATTGTGAAAGAATATGGGCTCTAAAGTTGATGTTAATCTCTCAAATTTGTTTAATTTTTCCAAGCCTTAGTTTTCTCATCTGTAAAATGAGAATAATACCTACCCACAGAGAGGTCATTAGGGAAAAATTAAGGCACGCAAAGATGAGGCTTAGTGCCAAGCTTAGTAGAAATGTAGTAAATATTCTACCCTTTTCTTATTTTCACTTGTTATTTTCATTTTTTAAATTAGGAAACTGAGTCCCTGAGAGGTTAAGTATCTTGCCCAAAATTAAATCCCTATATCTCTAGCCACATTTTTTTAGAGCTCCCTCCAAGGGGCCTGTAGATTCTCAATTTACTTTCATCTTCCCTACTACTCATTCCAGCTTTCCAACTGCACAGTTCTAAAAGCCTCCACTACTCTCAATTCTTTATTTTCCTTTTCAAATTAGCCAGTCATCAAGCCTTAAAATTTTGCCTCTTAATTGTTAATTGGAATTTATTCCCTCTTCTGCATTTCTACCATCTTAACTTAGTCCTTCAGCATTTTAGCAAGAGATTTTACTAGTTACCTACCTCTGCCAGGATTACCTTTCTAAAATACCAACCTGATTATATAGAGTCCAAATTACTTCACAATTGTGCTTTAACTTACCACACCAGCTTATCTTCTGCTCTCTCCACCCCCAAGCCATGCCCTTTCTACACTGGTCCCATCAAACCGTTGCTGTTAGGTGATAACTGTTCATACCACTGTACTTTGATGAGAAAAATTTCCGTCCCTACCAACTTCTATTTACCCTTCAAGACTTTCCTAGTTTACCCAAATAAAATTAGGCATTTAATTCTTAGGTTCCTATAGCACTTCTTACCTACTTATATTCTGTTATTTTTCACACATGGTGTAATAGTTTGCTACTGACTTCTCTTCCCACTCATTGGGCAGATGACTTATTCTCTATAAAATGGGGGGGAGGGGGTTCTACTACATTAATGAATCTCAACCTGGCTACACATTAGAATCACTCTATCAAGAACAATTGTATCAAAATTTCTATAGATCCTCCTTGCCCTAATCCATCAGGGATTTTTTTCCCCCTCAAATGATTATGATATTGTGAGGAAGGTTAAGAATCACTTATACTAGACCTTGGTTCTAAGATACCTTTCAGTTAAAATATTGCTATTCTATGAATTTACACAGTCTTTTGAAATATAAGAACATTCGAGTAATCAAACCAGGAGTTAAGTTAGAAAAAAATAGGGGAACAAAAACAAATCTATACTACATATATATCATTGTAAACCCCATAACAGTGCTATAATTTTATTTGAATCATAATATTAAAGAAATGAAGAGGAAAAAATAATCTTTTGTATTTATCTACATGTTTACTGTTTCTGATGTTTTTCATTCCTAATATTCAAGTTTCTATATGGTAACACTGCCCTTCAGCCTGAAGAAATTCTTTTAGCATTACTTGTAGCATGTGTTTGCTGGTGACAATTTTGCCTTCACTTAAAAAGGGTATTTTTGTTGGATGTGGAATTCTGGATGTGTAGTTATAAGAAACTCTGGATTCTGTAAGGTTCCCTCTCAGGAGTATTGCTATATTTTAACACACAGTTAACTTTGCTGAATTCACTTTTGCAAACACCGTCTTTTCTATGAAATCTCGGTTATATTCTTTTTGCCTTAGTTGGGCTGTTGGGAGTCTGCCCTGTATGTGCATAATTTAGGGGTCAACCAGAGGCTTGGGCAGAGTTTATACACAGAATTTAGGGGTTCCTCTTTTGTGGTTCTCTCCTTTCTGGAAACTAAATATAGAGTCAAGAAATCGATCCACATATACATGGCCAGTTGACTTGCAACAAAGGTGCCAAGGCAATTTAGTGAAGAAAAGATTACCTTTTCTACAAATGGTGCTGAGACAATCAGATGTCCTTATGCCAAAAAAGAAAACCAGAAAACTTTGATTCAGATATCACAACATATATAAAAATTAACCCAAAGTGGATCATAGACTTAAATGTAAAACAAAAACTATAAAATATCTAAAAGAAAACACGAGCTAATCTTTGTGACCTTGGGTTAATCAAAGATTTCCTAGCTTCAACACTAAAAACATGTTTCATAAAGGAAAAAATTGATAACTTGGACTTCATCAAATTCAAAGCATCTGTTCTTTACAAAACACTATTAAGAGTATAGTAAAATAAGGCATTGACTTGGAGAAAATATTTGCAAATTACATACCTGATAAAGGACTTTTGTTCAGGATATATAAAGAACTTTCAAAATGATAAGAAAATAAACCATCTAATTTTAAATATGAAAATAAAATAACTAAAATAAAAGATTGATCATAATCAAGTGTTGGTTAGAAAGTAGAACTCTCATTCACTGCTGGTAAGAATGTAAAATGGCACAACCACTTTAAAAAACAGGTTGTCAGTTTCTTTAAAATCTGAACATGCAGCTGCCATATGATTTAGCCCTTTCATTCCTAGGTATTTGCCCAAGAGAAGTGAAAGCATGTGTCCATATAAATGCTTGGACAAGAGCTCTAGCAGTTTTGGCTCAGTGGATAGTGCATCGGCCCTTGGACTGAAGGCTTCCTTCTGGGTTCAGTTTCGGTCAAGGGCACATACCTCTGTTGCAACTCGATTCCCGGCCCTGACCAGGGCGTGTGCAGGAGGCAACCAGTCGAGGTGTCCCTCACATCAATGTTTCTCTCTCTGTCTTTATCCCTTCCTTTCTCTCTCTCTCTCTCTCTCTCTCTCTCTCTCTCTCTCTCTCTCTAAGAAAAATAATAATAATACTTGTATAGGAATGTTCATAGCATCTTTATTTTCTAATAGGTAAAAACTGTAAACAATTCAGTGTCCACCTATAGATGAATGAATAAACAAACTGTGGTATGAAACGCTACTAAGCAGGCAACAGTTTTATCAAATGTTTTGCCACTGAATGATATGGACCGCCATCCTTCTAGCTTTCAGTAACAGTTTGTTTTTGCTGCCCACCGCTCAGTTCCTAAGCCAGTGTCACATATTTAGGGTTTTTATTGTGTCTTTGGTGCTTCAATTATTGATTTCTCTGTCAATCAGGTTAATTTGTAGCAGTTAAAATAGATTTTCAAGCCAGACTGCTTTTTTATTTTCATCAGCTTCAGTTGACTTTGTCTCATTTTAGGTTGCATTAAAATCTTTAAGTAATGACACCAGTAACTATAACTTTTCTTTAAACTGTCCAAAATATCATACAGAATACTTGCAGCTTTTATTTACCTAGTTGTTAGATGGGAAATATATTGTTCCTGTGTGTTGTACAAGAACCTGAGGTCCAGAGAGGGCAACTGCCGCATAGCAGGGAAACTGAACTAGTACTAAGGGATCCCATTTTAATACTTTTGTGCAAATTGAAGAAAAATAAATGTACCACATACTTACACATTCTTTATTTTGACAGTCTCTTCAACAGACCACATTTAAGAGGTGTCTCGGACTCCCCGTTGCCAGTGGCTGGAACACAATGGATCACACAGGGGCACTAGACACTGAGGATGAATTGGGACCTTTAGCCCATCTTGCTCCAAGTCCTCAAAGTGAAGCTGTTGCCCACGAATTCCAGGAACTCTCCTTGCAGTCCAGTCAGTACTTACCCCCTCTGAACGAGCGGAAGAATGGTGAGTTCTTCAGCATGTGCAGTGGGGACTTTGATTTGATTTAGACTTTGTGAGCCCAGTTTATTTCTCTTTGGTAGTAATTTTGTTGTTGCTGTTGCCAGTTACATTTGGCAGTTTGTCACACAGGAGAGAACCTCATAGGAGAACTTCTTTGTTTTGAGTAACAGGCAGAATTTCACTTTCCATCCAGTTCTTCCATTATTTCCTCATTATCTTTAGTAGTAGCATTCTCTTTGGAAATGAGCTTTAAATGCAACCATTTTAGCACCAGCAGAAGATTTCATGCTAGAATGGTATTGGAAATTGGCTTTCTGTGCTGATTCCAGGGAAGATAGATTTGTGGAATTAAATGGGTTCTCCTCCCAATTTCCCCATCTCCAATGTGTTGCACCTTAATTTCAGAATTGGCAAAATTTGCGCTATCTTAATGATCACTAAGAAAACAAGAATGTTTTATTTGAGTATTTTTATTTTAATGAGTGTTAGATATGGCCATATCTTCAGTCTTTGGCTGGCTCATCATTGGATACAAAATGAATATTTTCTATTAATTTGTTATCTGTTCAGGAAATTTTCATTGATTACAGAGACATCTCAGAGTTTCCAAAAACACAATACAGTGGGGTCTTGACTTACGAGTTTAATTCGTTCCGTGACGGAGCTCGTAACTCAAATTACTCGTATGTCAAAAGTGAACGGGTGAGACACGTGATGCTGAGCTGATGTTGTGGCATTCACTGTGACCTTCGCTGCGCCAACTAGCGGTGGGGTATCTGAAGCTGGCTCGTAACCCGAATTTTAGCTCGAAACTCAAAGCAAAAAATCGGCCGAGAGACGGCTTGTATCTCGAAAAACTCGTTAGTCGGGACGCTCGTAAGTCAAGGCCCCACTGTACTGCCAATTTTTAACGTAAATTAATGGAGATGATATAACATATTCTTAATACTTAAAACATAAAACTAGCAAATATAAACTATTAAAATTTGCAAACACACTAAATAAGTATGCATAATAAAAGTGTGGGGTTAAGAATTTCAACTGGATTTACTGTGCTTTCCTCAGTTCTGATGAGTGTTATATTCCCAAATATATTTTTTAATTTAATTTTAAAAGCCAGAAGAAATAAAACTGGTTCCCTGTAGAACACTTCCTTGTTATTTATTTTTCTGGGTTCTGAGTATTTCCCAATTCTTTTCATTATTGGCCTTATCTTATTCAGGAAAATGGATAAAAGATATACGCTACTAGTATATGTCTTTGGAGTATAACTTGTTCTCCCTTCAATATGATATCTGATACTTGTATCTGATACTTGTTAGGCACAACCCTTGTGCAGTTTAATTGGTACACAGCAATATTTTGGCTAAGGTGCTCTCAAAGCCTTCATGAAGCTGTGGATGATGGATGGATGACGGCTTTAGAACCTTCCATCAATTAAAGGCCTAGCTTTATCTTAGTGTCTGAGAGAGAATAACCACATTTTCTGAAACATAACTAAATGTGATCAAACTTACACTGTACACTTGGATCAGTATAATAATGTTCAAATTATTATCTGCAAAAAAAAGAGGGTTGATTGTTTATAAAATTGCCCTAATATACAATTGCTCAAAAAGATGGTCATATGTAGCAGAGGAGAGAAGTGAAGTGTGTGAAATAAGTTTATACTCTGGAGATTTACTTGATTCAGCTCACCACATTATCTTATAAGAATGTTCTCTTGAATATGTATGCCTGAATATAAGGTAAACTCAAATACAAGGTGGTCTCCCCTTATAAACTTTTAGGGAGGTTGATGAAATGGTAAAAGTTTTAATTTTTTGATTTAGTTACATATATATAATTCAAGTCACATTTTATGAAGCAGTACAATAATATAGAAGAATTGCTTTATCCATGCTTATATTTTATAAAACCAACTTGCTCAAACTCTATCCATGAATCTTTGTGGTGTTTTTATCCTCTTTGCATCATCCAATTAGCATGAAAATCCAGGTGCATCTTCATTTCTGTCTCTTTTGTTTAAGTTACAGCAGTTGTTGAATGCATGCATGATCTGACATTGAAGATTTTATGTGTAGACCACAGGTACCATTTACAAAACAGTGGGGCTGCAGTTTTTTGTTTTATTTTCTTGTATGTGTCTTATAGTTATGTATTCATGATCTCGATAACATAATTACTCAAGTTTTAATCTGTGATTTACAACATTTTATGGGGCTATAGTTTCTGTTTCTGAATTTAATCCCCTCCCTTTTTTTTTTAGTAGTAATACATTCACAGAGTTTAAAAAGTAAAGGGTGCAAATTGGTAAACAGTGAAAAATAGGTCACCCTCCCAGTCTTGTCCCTTAGTCATCCAGTTGCTTCCCCTCAAGTAGCAACTGTTAACTTGTGTTTTTTTCTGAGAGAATGCTATTTGATTACTTTTTTAAAAGCAGTTTTGAAAGTCTTTGTAACAACATCCAACACTTTAATTTTAAGGTTATAACCTAGGAATAATTAATGTGTTAATTTTTCCCCACTGTTTTTTTTATTCTATTAAGGTATTTCTGTCCTAAAACCAGCTTCTAATGAAATTGATTTAAAACATTTTTTGAATTGAATTTGTTGGGGTGACATCTATATAATAAAAGGCTAATATGCAAATCGTCTGAATGGCAGAATGATCAGTCACTATGACTCGCACTAACCACCAGGAGGCAGACGCTCAATGCAGGAGCTGCCCCCTGGTGGTCAGTGCGCTCCCACAGTGGGAGTGCCACTCATCCAGAAGCCAGGCTCATGGCTGGCAAGCACAGTGGCAGTGGTGGGAGCCTCTCCTGCCTCTGGAGCAGTAAGACACTCCCCAACTGCTGGGGGCACAGGCCCGGCTGAAGGACACCTTCCCCCCCACAAGTGCACGAATTTCATGCACCAGACCTCTAGTTGGTTAATAAAAATGTATAGGTTTCACATGTACAATTCTGTGACACATCATCTGTATATTGCATTGTGTGTTTACCATCCAAAGTCAGATCTCCTTGCGTCACCTTATATTTGACCCCCTTTACTACCTCTCCCCCAGTCCGCTTTCTCTCTGATAAGCACCATACTGCTGTCTGTGTCTATGAGTTTTTGTTTGTTCATTTGTTACTTTCAGTTTTATATCTCACATATGAGTGAAATCATGTGGTTCTTGACTTTTTTTTTGTCAGACTTTGCTTTGCATGATAGTCTCAAGATCAATCCATGTTGTTACAAATGGCAGTGTTTCATCTTTTCTTATGGCTGAGTATTATCACATTGTATATATGTACCACATCTTCTTTATTCAGTCATCTATAGGACACTTCAGTTGTTTCCATGTGTTGAAATATGCTACAATGAATAATACTGCAATGAACATAGGGGTACATATACCTTTACGAATAAATGTTTTACTCTCTTCATAATTTTTTAGGAACCTCCATATTGTTTCCCAAAGCTAATGCATTTTTCTCAAATACTTTTTTGTTTAATATTAAGTAAATGAAGGAGCATCTTAGAATATGAGATACTGTGTAAGGACTCAAATATGAGAGAATCTTCTTTTTTCTAACAACTGACTTCAGGAAGTTAAAATCCTTACCTTATATTTAGGCATACACTAATTTTAGGTTTATGATACATTAGCCTAATTTGTGTATATATTACAAAGCATAAATGGAATCCTTGTACAGCTATCGGAAATCTAAGTTTTTATTGCAGTTAGGTAAGTACTGTAGAACCACATAAATACATATAGATGGGAGAACCATAACTTTTTTACCTTAATGAATTTTTCAAGTTTATTCTTCACTTTTTAGGTCTTCTTAATGCCTGTTTAAATCATATCATATTCAAAATGTAGGTATTAGCCTAAAAATTAATTAATACAAAATATGGTTAAAATATTTTGAAATAATCAGATTTAGATATTTTCTTGATGGTTGTATTTTATTGTTATTCCTAAGTATTTGAATTTCACTTGTTAGAATTATTTTCTTTTCTGTTGGGGAACAATGACGACATTTCAATTTGGGCTTAGTGTGTAGAAGGATTATGTCACCAAAAATTTTATAAATAAACTTTACTTGAACTTGACATTTAAGTAATGATTCCAGGATCTCCCCTTATTTTTTATTAATATTTATGTTGGCAGTAGTAGTGGAGTGGCAGAATATTCCCACTACTGGACTAAACATGAAAGATGTTTAGTAAAGATAAGCTAGGGTTTCCTTTACCCTTGAACGTGGCCAAAATAATTCTAGTTAGTGGCACTTCAAAAGTAAGGCAACCATTTAGGCAATTAACTCTTACCAACAAGTGAGTCCTTCATAAAAGAAAGTGGATATACAGAAATGCATAAATAATGTACCTTTACTAAGACAGTGCATACACATGGATGTGGAACTTTGTTTTGACATTTTATACACATTAGACTCATTTTCATGTTTCAGTAATAACACATTGCGGACGGATCATGAGAATTCTCATGTTTTCTGTTCTAAGATTTGTGACCAATCATACTTTAAAAGATATTAGCTTGTAAGAACATGCAATAAATAACTTCAAAATGCAATGGGTATTTAATTTGAAAGCGTGCCTTTAACATTTATGTAAAACGTTTTTTGTCTTCACTCAATAGGAACTTATCTGGCCACTGGGTAAAGCTAGCAGTAAAATTACTGGTCCCCAATGTGTTAACATTCCTTTAGATGAGGGAAATCAGTCAGGGGGACAGTTAGTTCTTTTATTGTTTAAACTAGTAGCCCTGCACATGAATCCGTGTGCCAGTAGCTCTCTGCAGGACCTGGCCGCTCCGTGCCCACTGCCCAGAGGCTCTCTGCGGCCCAGAGGCCCATCCCCGCCCCAGCCTGGCCAGAGCCCATCCGCGGCTGGGCGTGGAACGCTCACACTGCCCACTCTCAGTGGCCACCCCCCCCCCCCCCCCCGGGACTGGGGGACTCCGGCTGGGCTGAGAGGACTGGGCGCCGCCATCTTTGTGACGGAGCGATGGTTAATTTGCATATTACCCTTTTATTAGATAGGATAGGAAAAGCTCAGGTGCTATAGATTGAGTGTAGCTTTATAAAAGGAGGGAAAGGCAAAGTTGATGAAGACAATATACCTGAAAAAGCTGCGGCTCCTTTGCCAGGATCCACACCTAGATGAGACCATGAAGAAGCAGCTTTTCATTCATGAGGCCATTTGCAAGACTAATCTATGCTGGTTGATGAATTAAGCTTTTAAGTCATGGCCAGCAGTATCATATAGTAAGAGGATATAGATTCCCCTTTTATAAAGCTGTTAGATATTTCAGTACTTTTTGGTATGTCTCTGAAGATGAGGTTCAATCATGTTAACATGGCCACAGATATACCACAGGCCAGCTGTCAGCAGTGTCAAGTACGTGGAAAATAAGCATCTGCCACCTTCCTCTCCCTAAATTAACCGGCTTTTTAAAGCTGTATTATTATGAAATAGCATGTTTTAGGCCTCAGTGAAGAGGAGAGACTGTTTGTTATTCTTACTTTAAACTTTGTTATTACTAGTTACTACAGTTGTTAGATTTTTGAACTTTAGTCCCATGTTGAAATTTTTTTTTCTTAAGATTTTCATCCATTAAATGTATCACACTGAATAATTTTAGACCATCTCTTGTTCTTAGTAGAAAGAAAATAATTTATTCAAAAGTGTGTTGATCAAGGAAATACATGGTGGCTCCAATACGGGATTAATACATTTGCAAACAGTCAGATGAACTTTGCCTCACCCAGCCAAAAAACCTTCCTGCCTTGTACCATAGGAAATAAATGACATGTTTACAGTGGGTCTTTTCTTTTGGTTTTACTTTGAGAACAATTCCCCACTCCTCATTAACCTGTTAGGCTTACAGGCAGTCCACAGGTGATGAGCATTTGTCTTGAGCACAAGCCTGTTCCTTAGAGTGTACAGGAGCTGGTATGGCCTAATGGAGACTGGTGAGGGAAAGAGAGGATATACCTATTTTTCTCTGGAGCAGACAGCCAGGCATAAAATTCTCATCTATACATATATAAAAGCCTAAGTGACCGTTACCACCCAACGACCGGAATGACTGGACGACCAGCGGTAGCTATGACGTGCACTGACCCAGACCTTGCTGCTGGGGCCCTGACAGCCCCGAATCTGGTTCACCCCCACCCTGGACCCAGACAGGAGGGAAGAAGGAGCCCTATTCCTTGTGGAATCGGCCTTGCCTTAGCTTGCTGCTGGGGCCAACCTCCTGCAGTCCCTCCCCCAGCAGGCCGCAACATCCCCCCCCCCCCCATCAACCCTGACCACTGACCAGGCCGAGGGACCCTATCTGTGCATGAATTTGTGCACCAGGCCTCTAGTAGTGTCATAAATGGGAGAGAAATAATTAGAGACTAAAAAGCCAAGACAGGGAACTATGGATTCTTGCTTTCCCTTTCTACAACTGGAGGTAATAGAAATGAATAATTTTCTATATAATTGTCTTGTCGTTTGCTTTACTGTTAACATATTTAGGATCTTGAATATTTAAAGTGATTCTCAAAGATATTAATAAATATTCTGATACATTTAGATGATTTCTTTTTCTGTTTTCAGGAGTTACTTAAGAATATTTACACTTAGAAGATAAATATATTTAAATATTTTCTGTAATTAGTTTTGAATAATTTTTTGAAAATTAGGCTTAAGGACTTATACTAACCACAAGTATAAAGTTTAAAAGCCAACTATGAGCCTCCTGACAACTGCAAATGAAGTTCTCGATTAATTGTGGCAGCTCTCGTACTGTTTTTGTTAGTGACGATCTATTGAACCTTTCCGAAGGAAAAAAGCCATATAAGTAGCTTAAAGGTGAGGTGCTGCCTTTCAAAATGGGCTTTATAAAGCCTGCTATTAAATAGCACGTTTTATTTCACAATGTAAATAAGTACCTGTAACCCTGTCCACCTTCTCTCGTCTACTCTGGGTTTCTTATGTAGGTAGTTTTGCTATTACTGAGGATTTAGTTTGCTTCAATGCATTGCTGAACACACCCAAGCAGTGTGTGTGTGTGTGTGTGATGAGAGAGAGAGGAGGGTGGGCATTAATTTACAGCCTGCCATTTGTAGCTGGCATGTTCAGAAACTAACATTGGTGTGTTTTGGTTATTGCTGAGTGGGTAGATGAAGCTTACAGCTTCAAAAGTGCATCAGCAAGACCATAGACCCCAGTTATGTAACACCCTGAAGCCTCATTTTGAGTTATTTATTCAGTCTTTAAACTGTGTCCTCTTGCAGAAATATCCTTAGAAAGTCAGCAATTAACATTTATATTAAAAGTAAGATTTAGAACATAATAATTAGCAGTTTAATCCAACATGAGACAAAATTAACTTAAACTTATAAAAATGTTTGCCTGAAATTTATACAAAGCTTTTCTAGAGTTACCAGTTTCCTGTTTCTCAGGAAGCAATTTTAAAAGGTAACATATAAAATATAAATGATTAGTTAATAAATATTACTCAACTATAATCCCCTAGCTCCTTAGACCTTTTAGGGCTACTTGGAATTGAATAATTAATTTATAGTTGAATAATTGAATCAGACCTTGGGCTGAGCCAAGAGACTTTCTTAAAATTAAGTTAGTGCTATTTTTTACTTATGGCAGCCATCTAACCAACCCAAATCACCTCTTTCTAGCTAAAAAGGAAGAGAAAGGATAGATACAGGGCATGTACTGGGGGAAAAGTGATCCATGATTATTTTTCTTCCTTTGTTATTTTATTTTAAGACATCAGTAATAAAGTATTATTGTGACAGAAAGCAATAAGACAAATATGTTGAAATAACAAATGTATTGGAATTTTCTCTTGGATTTGTAGTTAATAATCACCCAGACTAATTAGTAAATATCATAGTCAATGTTTTTCTAACTCCTTTAAATAATCCATATTGTTGGCTACCCTCACCTGCTGCCCTCACTATTATTAACAGGAAGTATAGTCTTTTGGGAGTCAGGACTCCAGTCTCCTCTGCTGACTCAGTCTGTGAGCATGGGTAAGTCTCAGAAGCTCTCTGTGTTATGGTATGCTTATTGTAATACCCGTGTGGTAGCTTTCAGCCCATGTGTCTTTCTCTGGCTGCCCTCCCTCATTGCATCATGTGTTCTTATATTGCATTATCACTTGCCTTGTGCTATCCATTGGGCAGCAGAAACAGAAAGAATAGAAGGTAACTTCCATCTCAGTTAACCGATGGAATTTTCCATAGGTAGGAATTAGTAATGTCGCTATTTAATACATTCCTCACAGATATATTATTAAACATACATGCCAGCTCACTCAATTAGTCAGACATTCCCCCATATTGAAAAGAAAAGAGAAATTGACTAAAATTGTGTTATCCTAAAAAATAATGTATCTAATTTAGAATATGCCATATCTTCCTATTCATTGTTTTCAAGGGTTGGCAAGTATGTGTTAACATTTTTATAATAGTATTAGATTATCAGTTTAAAGACAGTATTTTAGCTTTTTTTTTTTAAGCCCAAATTATTCATGTAATTTTTGGTCATTTATGTTACTCCTTTCATTAAGAAAATGTTAATAGTTGGGTGTCTGTTTTACCAACTTAAATTTTTGACATATGGCCTCTCTGTTTAATAAAGATATAACAAGAAAAGCAATTGCTTTTTGTAGGCTAAGTTTAAGAACTAACAAATGTTAGAATTAGCACTCTGCAAATCCGAGCTTTATGGCCACAAAATAGGAGACCGTCTTTGACAGAAGCCTAGATTCCAACAGAGCAGTTAAGAAGTTTATCAATTGGACTACTTAAACCACATCAGGTCCTATATAAAAGAAAAGTTTACATATCAGAATATTCAGTTCTCCCAAAATATTAAAGAATTCGAGAGTAGAAAAAATTATTGAATGATCATGTTTCAGTTACCTTAAAATAATTCTTAGATTTTATGCCTCTTGTATAATATTGGCAATTTAAAATTTAGACTATTCTCATTGAATTGTTGGACACATAGATCTTTGAAAATAATTCCCTTAACTATATACAGAAAATTAATTTAGAGATGATTCTTACCAATAACTTAGCGCAAGGAAAACCTAGTTTTAAAGAGGGCTGCAGAGTCAAGCCTACAGCCTGTTTTATCGCTCTAGGTATGTGGTGTCAGGCCACACAGATCCTGTCTCTCATCTATAAATAAGAATCATGTTAGATGTACCACATAGGTTATGGGGGTTAAATGAAATAAAGCATTTATAGTAAATAGCACATCACTAGCCCATGTTCCAGTTAGTCAGCATTACATGCTTGATGGAAATGTACCATGAAGAGGCACAGTGATGGAGAGCACCAACTCTGGAGCCACCCTGTGTGAGTCTGGATCCTGGCTAAAACATCACTACTTATGTAAATTTAGACAAATTCAATTTCTTTTCTTTGTCTCGATTCTTCATCTGCAAAACAGGGATCATGCTAATACCTGCTTCTTGGGTTGCCATGAGGATTAAACGTGTTCATATAAGTCAAGTATTTAGGACAGGGTGGGCATATATTTAGCACACTATAACTTTTTTATTAGTATGTGTGTTTTGAAAACGCAACATTTTAATTCATACTAAGTGAATATAGTTTTTCAGGTTTCCGCCACGGTGTTTTACAACTTAGTGTTTCTTTCAATAATACTTGTAATTTTGTCGCCATTTTCCACAAGTTCTATTTTTTTTTTTAAAGACGTCAGAATGGCCCTGACGGGTTTGGCTCAGTGGATAGAGCGTCGACCTGCGGACTGAAGGGTCCCAGGTTCAGTTCCAGTCAAGGGCATGTATCTTGGTTGTGGGCACATCCCCAGTAGGGGGTGTGCAGGAGGCAGCTGATCGATGTTTCTCTCTCATCGATGTTTCTAGCTCTCTATCTCTCTCCCTTCCTCTCTGTGAAAAATCAATAAGATATAAAAAAATAAAAAATAAAATAAAAAGTAGTCTACTGTTTAAAAAAAAAAAAGACGTCAGAATGACATGCAATTTCTTAATGTCTCACTGTGTGCCTTCATAACATTTGAAGAGCAACTTATCTGATTAGAGCTGAGAAGGCAAATGTAGTAGGCACTGATTTCCCATGAAGTTCGTCTCTCTTGTTGGTACTGCCAGTTCCCACAATCCTAGCATTCCCTGGGCATCAGTCAGTGTCTACAAGGAATGATTTTCAAATATTAAAGCATGTGAAAAGACAAACAGGCCAAAACTCAGAGCTCTCTAGGGACTATGACCTCCAAAACAGACTCCGTTCTGACATTTTCACAGGCTGCTTGAAGGAATTCCAGCAAGGTCATTCCATTTGGTAAACTCCTAAACAAACGCTCTGTCATCGAGAACTGATTTACAGATTTTTCTCCTTATGTACTTGTTCTGAAGAGATTAGTATAGTAGATATGGTTGCTGAGACTCTTTTAAGACATTTGATGTATATGATAAGTACTATACCGAAGACTTTTGGTATTTTGAAGTGATAAAACAGTTAATTTGTCATGTTGAAAGAAATTTCTTGCTGTGAGTTGTCTTTTAAATTACTTTTCTTTTTGATTCCAGGAAATCTATATCATAACCATATTACTAAATTAAATTTTTCATTATTAACACAATTATTTAACAAAGAAATAGACTAAATTCAGAAACGATTTTTTACAAAACAAGCATACATGCAAATATACATATGATTACTTGTCTCACAATGACCTTTGGAATATGTGAAAACAGAAACAGTTCTAGTGTGGTAGGATAGTCTGTGAAATCTTGGTGTGATGGCAGTTGTTTAGATGAGGCTTTAAAGTTACTGGAGTGAGGGCAGATCTATAAGTTGTTTTCAACTAATCTGAAAAGTCTAAAATATTTTACTGTGTATTATTATATATTTCTTTTTTTTTTAAAAAAGAGAATATACTCCTAAAAATAAATGAGAAGGTCAGAACCCAAGAGATCTGGAGCCTAGACAACTTAAGGAAATGGGTAATTAGGACTTATTTGGTTTATAGTTGGCCTTAAATGCTGCAGCCTCATGGTTATCTGAGTCTGAAGTCTGTGAATAGCATGTATGAAGTTCCAGAGGTTGAATACCATTCCTCATTTGAAGGATTGGGTTTATCGGGGAATTCTGTATGGTTTATTTCCTTCTTTGCACGTTCCCTTTCAATGAGTTAGTCCTGTGGATGAATGTGCAAAGTTTTAGCTATTGAAAGAGTCCTTCCACAGTGAAAAATGTCTTATGATTTGATATCTCATTGTAGGATTATAATATCTTTTGAACAAATTTAAAAATCAGACTCAGGCAAGTAAGTTGATATATGATCTCAACTAAGCTTCTCAGAATTAGTAGTAAAAATAAAACTCGTTTTATTATATATATATAATCAAATAACTTTTCAGAAACCCAGGATATTTCAGAGGTCTCTTAGTAAAATAAAATGGAAACAAATGTGAAATAATAAGTTGCTTAGTAATTTAGTTACTGAATGTGCTAAAAATTGTGTGGCTCTTGATTGATGTAAAAATATATATGATGAAAAATATGAGAAAGTATTACTTTTTTAATAGTATATTTTTCTAACACAGATTTTTCTATCTCTGGCTATTTCTGTTAGCTAGTCTCTTCGTTTTTCAAATAAATGGTATTTGGTCAAATAGCAACTAGCTGATAAATTAGTGAAATCTCTGGTTACATAATTGCGTGCTTGTTTATTTATTTGTGCATAGAAGCAGAATAGCTGCTTGATTGATTGCTGAATGCCTTCTGAACACTCAACAGAAACAAAATGCTTACACCTTCAAAAAGTTGAAGATTTTATTTGGACACCCAAATATTATAAATTTGTAGAATTTTCTAGATAAAAGAATATAAACTTACACCAATCAGACCGAGTTAGGATTAAACAAATTGAAATTTAAAGAAATCTAAGCCCTGGCCAGGTAGCTCAGTTGGTTAGAGTGTCATCCCCACAGACCACGGTTGCATCCCCAGTCAGGACACATACAAGAATCAACCAATGAATGCATATATAGGTGGGGACAACAAATTGTTCCTCTCTCTCTCTCTCTCCTCTCTCTCTCTCTCTCTCTCTCTCTCTCTCAGTACCCTCTCTCCTCTCCAAATCAATTTTTTTTTTTAAAAATTCAAGAAATTTAGTTCTAAACTTTGAATTTTGGAGTTCAGTGGTTTTGGACAGTACAATTGGCCCTTGAAGAGCACAGGTTTGAACTGTGCTGGCCCACTGTATGTGGATTTTTCTTTTCAATAAACATGTAGTTGGCTCTCTGTGTCCCCAAGTTTCACATCGTGGATTCAACCAGCTGTGGATCAAAATTTTCTTTTTTTCTTTTTCTTCTTCTTCTTCTTCTTCTTCTTTTTTTAACAGATCTTCAGGAGCATATTTATTGCTTTAAAAAACAGCTTTATAAAAGAATCCTTAAAATATTCTCTCCCCTAGTATGAATCTGCTTATAATTATTTCATTTCCCCCATTTTTGTTGAATTTGTTGGGGTGACATTGCTTAATAAAATTATGTAGGTTTCAGGTGTATAGTTCTATAATACATCAACTGTATATATTATATTGTGTGTTCACCACCCCAAGTTAAGCCTCCTTCTATCACCATTTATCCTCCCTTTACACTCTTCTGCCTCCCCCACTCCCCACCCTTCTTCCCTTCTGGTAATCATCATATTGTTGTCTGTGTCTATGAGGTTTTTTTTTTGTTTTGCTTAATCCCTTTACCTTTTTTCCCAGCCTCCAAACCCCTCCCCTCTGACAGCTGTCAGTCTGTTCTCTGTCCTATGAATCTGTTTCTATTTTGTTTGTTAGTTCATTTTGTTCATTAGATTCCTTATGAGTGAAATCATATGGTACTTGTCTTTTTCTGACTGACTTATTTCACTTAGCATAATGCTTTCCAGGTCCATCCATGCTGTTGCAAAGGGTATGCTTTCTTTCTTTTTTTATGGCCAAGTAGTATTCCCTTGTGTAAATATACAATAGCTCTTTTATCCACTCATCTACTGATGGACACTTGGGCTGCTTCCAAATCTGGGCTATTGTAAATAGCACTGCAATAAACATAGGGGTGCATATATTCTTTCAAGTTAGTGTTTTGGATTTCTATGGATCAAATTTTTCTATCCTCCGTTGGGAATCCACAGATACAGAGGGCCAACTTAAGTTATACGTGAATTTTCAACTGCACAGAGTTAGAGTCCTTAACCCCCACCTTGTTCAAGGGTCAACTGTACTTTGGTTTTTGTTGTCTTCACCTATTACTATTTAAGGTATACTAAAACTATTTAAGGTATACTAACTCTCTCATAAAAATATCTATATTTCTTAAATGACCATGAGTGTTTTCTGTAGGTCCACTTGGTTTATAAGGCTGTTCAAGTCTTACACGTCTTGACTGGTTTTCTTTTTATTTGTATATTCAAGGACTTAGAGCAGGGGGGTGGGCAAACTTTTTGACTCGAGGGCCACAATGGGTTCTTAAACTGGACCGGAGGGCCGGAACAAAAGCATGGATGGAGTGTCTGTGTGAACTAATATAAATTCAAAGTAAACATCATTACATAAAAGGGTACGGCTTTTTTTTTTTTTTAGTTTTATTCATTTCAAACGGTCTGGCCCGCGGGCCGTAGTTTGCCCACGGCTGACTTAGAGAAAGGTATGTTGAAAACCCCACCTACTACTGGATTTGTTTGTTTCTTCTTTCCGTATTGTTTTTCCTTCCTGTGTTTTGAGACTCTATTACATGTAATTGATTAATTGACTTGTTTACATTATGAAATGTTCCTACATCCTTGGTAATGATTCTTCTACTAATGTCTTCTTTGATAGCAATATAGCCGCTCTAAGTTTCTTATGTTTGGCATTGCACGATAAATCTTTTCCCTGCTTTTACCTTTAACCCATCTCTGTACCTTTATATTAAAGTACAGTTCTTTTAGATGCACAGAGTGGATCTTTCTTTTTAAGTCTAATCTAACAATCTGTCTTTCAATTGAAGTGTTTAGATTGTTTGCATTTACAGTAATTAGTGATCTGTCTGGTGTACTAGTTATCTATTTCTGTGTAGCAACTTCATACCTTAGCAGCTTAACACAGACACATTTATCACCTCACAGTTCCTGTGGGTCTGGAATTCAGGCACAGCTTAGATGGGTACCTCTGGCTCTAGGTTTCTCACAAGCCTGCATTCGGGTGTCAGCCAAGGCTGGGCTTTCATCTCAAGGTTCCACTGGGAAGGATCCACTTCTAAACTTACATTGTTCTTGATGAGATTCTGCTCCTTAGGGCTTTTGGGTCCTCAGTTCCTGTCCACATGACAGTTTACATTAGCAAAGCTAGTAAGAGAAAATTTGCTAGCAAGACAAAAGAACATTTCCTCAAAATTGCCCAATTTTTTTAGATCTATTTACAAATAAGGCACTGTCTTTGGTTTTCTGTGTTTCTGTATATTGCACATTCTTCCCCCTTTCCCACATAGTAGGCCTAGAACCTAAATTGGTAGATAGCCAGGTTAAAGTACTAAATTGTAGCAGTAGAGAAGTTTCGTTTCCTGAATAGATAAAGGTATTTTACCTCATGAGGTAGGTTTTAATGGTTTCCATTTTATAAGACCTATAAACTGAGGGTCACAGAAATTAAATAATGCCAAGGACAAGATGCTAAAAAGGAATAAAGTTTTAAAGATATGCTTGGCTCCAAAGTTACCTCTAAGATTATAAAGAGTACTATTATAATAGGAAAGATAAGTTTTATTTAGAAGAGGGTTAAAGTAAAGCCTTAAAATCTATTTTAAATATTATTGCTTTTACTTTTTATATAAAGTACTTACAAAAATGTATAAATGTAAACACATATAAAACTAAAATTTAAAATGTTAAGATTTTGCTTGAGCAGAATAGTTTTATTTTAAAAGCCAGTTGACAATTAAGATATTTTACAGTCACCACCAACTTCATTGAATTTAACCAGCATACACAATGGGTGCTAGATGAAGTTTATTCATTTGGACATTCATGCAAATAAAGACACACAGGCATGTTCATTCTCTTCTTATGTCATATTTCACTTTGCACTCCTCTCAGATATTGCCATGCTCAGAAAAATTATAGCCAAGCAACTTTGTAATTTAGAAGAGAGAACTCCAGTCGATTTTGTGTTTCTGTTCATTCTAACCTAGTACTTTTAAAGGTACTCAGCCAAATGAATGGAGAAATTTGATAAGTGCCTCTAGTGAAGATATTCAACTAGTCATTTTGTTCTTTTTAACCTTTAAACATTATTTTTAGATATGCTAGTAAAATTGAGAGCCTAATAAGAGATCATCCTGTTAATAGCAATTTTTTTTATAATAAAGTATTTGACATTTAAAAACTAAAGTAAAAATCTACTTTTACTTGTTCTATAAATCAATTGTATCTTTTCTATGGAAAAAATAGAAATGGACATTTTTCTCTCTAATTTTTTACAGCAGGGTAACAATTTTTCTACATGTTTCTTTTAATTCCTGAACTTAAAGCAATTTATTAACCTTTTATTTAAGAATCATTTGCAAGTAAGCTACAGGCATGCTTAAATATATCACCATGTATCTTCTAAGAATAAAAATATACATATACAGTTATCAATAGTAATCACCCTCAAAAAGTTAACATTGATTCAGTAGTATATTAAATATACAGCCTATATTCATATTTCCCCACTTCCCCCAATAATGTCCTTCATTTTATTAATTTTTTTTTATTTTTTTTTTATTGTGAAAACTTTTATTAAGGAAATTATGGGCTAGAATGTGTATGTATTTTTTCAGATCTTAATTTAAAAATATTAACACAGTAGCTGCTATTAAAATTGTCAGTTATACTTTAAAATATTACTTTATACATTTATTAGGGAAACAACAGAACTGATTTGTTCAGACTTAGACTGTCTATATTTCATATTTGTGTATACTAGAGTACACTATACTAAAACCTAATATGGTGAATAACTTATTACACAAAATTGACCAAAATAGCTATATGAAATAATTGTTTTTATATGTCTTCTGAAACTTAGATTTAAGTAAGATACAGTTATATAGTTAGTAACAACACTTTATTTTGCATATGTCTTACTAATTGTGTTATTAATTTATTTGCAAGAACAAATGAGGTAAAGTATGGACTGATTATAATAATTCTGGCTTATATAATTTGATTCTAACTTCTTCATCTGAATATACATAGGTTGACTTTTGACAAGTATGCAGACAGATAAGCAGTCTACCCTCCTGAAAGATTGGGCTTTCTAGAATTTAGTCATTATTTTTATTTCTTTAAATTTATCTTTATTGTTGAAAGTATGTCCCCTTTTTTTTACCCCATTGACCCTTTCTAGCCTGTAACCATCCCCTGCCCGAAGGTCTTCACCACACTATTGTCTGTGTCCATGGGTTATGCATATATGCACAGAAGTTCTTTGGTTAATCTATTCCCACCCACCCCCACCTACCCTCTGAGATTCGTCAGTCTGTTTCATGTTTCTGTGTCTCTGGATCTGTTTTGTCCATCAGTTTATTTTGTTCTTTAGATCCCACATATGAGTGAGATCATGTGATAAACTCAAAATGGATAAAAGACTTAAATGTAAGTCATGAAACCATAAAAATCCTAGAAGAAACCTTTGGCAGCAAAATCTCAGACATCTCTCATAGTAATATGTTTGCCAATACACTCCAAAGGCAAGGGAAACAGGAGAAAATAAACAAATGGGACTACATCAAAATAAAAAGCTTCTGCACAGCAAAAGAAAACATCAACAAAATGAAAAGGAGCCCACTGTATGGGAGAACATATTTGCCAATGATACATCTGATAAGAGGTTAATATCCAAAACATATAAGGAACTCATACAATTTAACAAAAGGAAGACAATCCAATAGAAAAATGGGCAAAGGACCTAAATAGACACTTTTCCACAGTGGACATACAGTTGGCCAAGAGACATATGAAAAAATGCTCATAGTCACTGATCATCAGAGAGATGCAAATTAAAATGACAGTGTGATATCACCTCATACCTGTCAGAAGGACTATCATCAACAAATCAACAAATGACAAGTGCTGGCAAGGGTGTGAAGAAAAGGGAATCCCAGTACAATGCTGGTGGGAATGCAGAGTGGTGCAGCCATTATGGAAAACAGTATGGAGTTTCCTCAAATAATTAAATATGGAACTGCAATTTGACCCAGTGATCCCACTTCTAGGAATATATCTTAAGAAACCCGAAACACCAATCAGTATATATGCACCTCTATGTTTATAGCAACACAATTTACAATAGCTAAGGTCTGGAAATAGCCCAAGTGCCCATCAGTAGATGAGTGGATAAAAAAGCTGTGTTACATTTACACCATGGAATACTATGCAGCAGTGCAAAAGGATTTCTCACCCTTTGAGACAGCATGGAGGGACCTAGAGAATATTATGCTTCATTTAAAAAAAAACAACTAGGATCTAATCAGATATCACTTAGAGCATTTGGTTGTCATATACTTTTAATCTCCTCTAATCTACAACAGTTCCCCTACTTTTTCTTTAAAAAGATGTGATATTTTCAGAACAGTTCTAGTTTTTATAACAGAATTCAGAGAAAGGCATAGAGATTTCCCATATACCCTCAATACATGGGTAGCCTCCCTCATTATCAGCATCATTTACCAGAGTGGCACATATTGTATCAAGGAAGAATCTACATTGACACATCATAATCACTCAAAGTTCATCGTTTACTTTATGGTTCACTCTTGATGATGTACATTCAGTGGTTTTGGACAAATGTATAATGACATGTATCCATCATTATAATACCATACAGAATACTTTCACCGCCCTGAAAAATCCTCTGTGCTTTGCCTGTTCATCTCCTCTCTCCATATTCCACCCTCCTCCTCCTTCCCAACCTAGCAATCACTGGTCTTTTTATTATCTCCATATTTTGCCTTTTTAAGAATGCCACATAATCGGAATCATACAATATGTGGCCTTTTCAGATTGGCTTCTTTTAAGGTTCTTCCATGTCTTTTTCATGGCTTGATAGTTCATTTCCACTTATTGCTGAATATTCAATATTCTGTTGTCTGATGTAGCGCAGTTTATTCATTCAACCTACTGAAGGACATCAGTTAGTTCCAAGTTTTCATAATTATGAAGAAACCTGCTATAAATATCTGTTTGCAGGGTTTTGTGTAGACATAGTTTTCAGCTGCTCATGGTAATACCAAGGAGCATGCATGATTATTGGATTGGATGGTAAGAGTATATTTAGTTTTATAAGAAACTGCCAAACTCTTTCAAAGTGGCTGTACCATTTTGCATTCCCAACCAGTTTTTTAAAAATCTTTCACAGCTTGGCATTTGGAAAAGTCCAGGCCAGTTATTTTGCAAAATCAGTCCAGGTTGGCACTGATATGGTGGGAATATTACATAGGTGACATTGTGTCCTCAGTGAATCACATTAGGAGGTATGTGACAGTTTGTCCCATAATTGGTGATATTCAGTTTGATCAGTTGGTTAAGATAGTATTCCCCTGACTTGGCCTGTGTTGTACAGTGGTTAGAGCGTCGGCCTGTGCACCAAAGGTTCTCCGGTTCGATTTCAGGTTAAGGGCACATACCTGAGTTGCAGTTTCTATCCCCAGCCCCAGTCAGAGCAGGTGCAGGAGGCAGCTAGTCGGTGTGTGTCTCTCACATTGATCTTTCTCTCTCCCCGTTACCAACTCCCTCTCTCCTTTCCACTCTCTCTAAAAATCAATGGAAAAATATCCTCAGGTGAGGATTAACAACAACAACAAAAAAGAAATTGTTCCCCTCACCTCCTATTTCTTTTCAGTAATTGCAATTAATAATTAATTACAATATAATTAATTACAAAGTAATATGTGGGATCGTACTTTGAGACTGGCTATTCTGCTTTCATCCATGGTCTTAATGATTCTTGCCTAAATAAATTATTGTAAAAGTAATTGGAAATGATGGTTTTCTAATCCTGACATTTCCTTTCTTCCATTTATTAACTGACATTCCTCTGAGGAGAACCTTCTTTTCTAAAGTACATATCCCTGTGGACTCATATGTTGTTTATTTTTTATAACTGGAAAGATACTACCCATTATATTGTATTTTTATGCACAGATTGTCCCAAATTTGGCCAATGAAAGCCTGTTCAATGTGGCTTTTGTTTCCCTTTGACCCATCCCCCTTACATTTTGGTCATTTCAGGATTTCCTTTATGTCTGCATTGCCCAATCCTGAAATTAGTACTTTTTGTAAGGATTCCTGGTTCCTTTAGCGAGGAATAGTTTTTAGAAACCAAGATCTAAGAACTGGATGTGCTTGCTCATTGTTACTTGGATACCATTGCTTCTAGGCCTTTTCAGTAGGCAGAGCTAGAACTTTTTTAAGAAAAAATTATGAATTCCAGCCAGGAATAGCCATGTAGTCTTAAAGAATATGGACAACTAGAAGATTTACATTGTCAGATATCAAGACCTGCTGTAACACTATGGTAGTATAGACAGATAAGCAGTCTCACCAATGGAACAGAAGAGAGAAATCAGGAATAGACAGTATTATTCAGTCACCTAATTCATTACAAAGGTGACATGTATGTGCACTGGGGATGGGATGGTCTTTTAAAAAAAATTCTTTATTGTTGAAAGTATTACATATGTCTCCTTTTTCCTCCATTAACCTCTCCCAGCCTGCTCCTCACCCCTGTACTGTCTGTGTCCATTGGTTATGCTTATATGCATGCATACAAGTCCTTTGGTTGATCTCTTACCCTCCCCCCCACAACCTCCCTTGCCTTCCCTATGAGATTTGATGGTCTGTTCGATGCTTCTATGTCTCTGGATCTGTTTTTGTTCATCAGTTTATGTTGTTCATTATATTCCACAAATGAGTGAGATCATGTGATACTTATCTTTCTCCAACTGGTTTATTTCGCTTAGCATAATGCTCTCCAGGTCCAGGATGGTCTTTTTAAATAAATATTCTGGATTAATGTAGTGTCCAGTGGAAAGAAATTTATATAGAATTCATGCCATACCCAAAAAAGTCTAACTATGAAAGAGGTAAAGCACTTTAGGGGAAAACATTTCCATAAACTTGGAGTGAGCAAAAATTTCTTAAATAAGACACAAATAGCACTACCCATAAAGAAAAATCTATATTTAAATTAGTAACTCCTGTGCACCAAAAGACATCAGTGAGAGAGAAAAGGCAACCCACCAAGTGGGAAGAGATTATTCTTAATGCATATATTTAACAAAAGATTTTTCTTCAGAATATGGGAACAACAGATACAAGCCAATATAAAACAATTGGACAAAAAAGCCTTGGCACAAACTTCACAAAAGTAGAAATACAAATGGTGGGCATATATGGGGCTTTGTATCAATTTGTCATCAGATTAGTGCAAATGAAAACCACACCTACAAGAATGGCTAAAATGAAAAAGAAAACACGGTATATCAAGGATATTGAACAATCAGTAGGTATGTAAACTGTTGTAACCATTTTAGAAAATTGTTTTGTATGATTCTAAGTAT
Source organism: Myotis lucifugus (assembly GCF_000147115.1). Taxonomy (NCBI): domain Eukaryota; kingdom Metazoa; phylum Chordata; class Mammalia; order Chiroptera; family Vespertilionidae; genus Myotis; species Myotis lucifugus. The sequence goes on along the minus strand of NW_005871552.1, from coordinate 326,344 downwards.
CAGCAATTCCACTCCTAGATTTTACTCAACAGAAGAGAGAGAGAGAGAGAGAGAGAGAGAGAGAGAGAGAGAGAGAGTGTGTGCCGTATAATTAGGTTAATTTGTTTCTGTTCCTATTCAGTTTTAATTTGTTCCCCATCCTTATTGTTGCAATGGTAAATGGAATTGTTTTTTTCTCTTTCTGAGAGTTCATTATTGGTGCAAAGTCAGAACTATATAAAAAATATAACCAAAAAAGACTCATTCCCTTCTTTTCTTCTCTCCACCCACATAATTTGTTGTTATTGAAATAAATAACAGACTTCATACAGTACTATCATTTTATACTTTCATTATTTTGGATAGACCCAGTTGGAAGAAAGTCAAGTATGACCATTTAAAAAGATATTATTGGGGAGTACTTTAGAAACCCTTTTATTTCTTAAAATAAATTTATTGGGGTGACATTGGTCGACATGATCATACAGATTTCAGGTGTGGGTTTCTATGTTACAACATCTGTATATTGCACCATGTGCCCACCTCCCAAAGTCACATCTCCTGTCACCATATATTAGGACCCCTTTTCCCCCCACCCCTTTCTCTTTGGCAACCACCACACTGCTGTTTGTGTTCATGAGTTTCAGTTTTATATCCCACATATGAGTGAAATCACCTGGTTTTAGCTTTTTCTGACTGACTTATTTCACCTACCATAATATTTTCAAGGTCCATCCATGTTGTTGCAAATGGCAGTATTTCATCTTTTCTTGTGACTGAGTAGTATTCCATTGTATATATGTACCACATCTTCTTAAAAGGAATTTTTAAAGAGGTGGCTCAATTTCTCAAATAAAACAAATATTTTAATTTGCAGGGAAATCAATAGTCATTATAGCCTTGACTTCTGTCATTAACACACTTCCCAATATTTTAGCATTATGTATCAATTTATCTTAGACCTAAGCCAATCTATGTTTTTATTAAATAAGGGTGTTAGTTCACATTTATTTATATGCCACTTGAATGAACAAACCTTTAGCCTCTTTTAGTGATTTTTACTAGAAAACAGAATATTAGGAAAAATGGAACACGTACCTATGTTTATTGATGGCTTCTGTGGTGGACATTGCTCTTGAGAATGTGTTGAATCTGTGTGTTAATTTAGGTGAACTGACATCTTAATTCCAGTCCATCAATATGATATCTCTCCATTTGTATAGCCTTTCCTTCATCTCTTTCAGCAGAATTTTCTAGTTTTTAATATAGAGGTCTTGTACATAAATCTGTTTTTGACAGTGTTGTCAATGAAATTGGTTTTTAAATTTTATTTTAGACTCTCTAACTTTATGACCTAAACATTGCTTTCTGCTCTGCTTTGCTGATGATCTTGTAGACTTCTAATAACCTTTTCTTAACTGTCATTGATGTAGGAAGTTACGTAAAAATCCCTTTTAAAGACATTTTAGTCTGTATCAATTCAGATAAGGATTTATTTCTGCCAAAATTCCTAGAAACCTCCCAAAGTGAGTTTATTTGTGCTTATATGTTATGGTCATATATAAGTGTGTTTGTAGATACATATATTTTAAAGAAAATAATAGATAACTGTTACATTACATCATTGTCAGTGAATGCATTTTGACTTACCTGGTTTTGTGATTATTGTTTATGAATGTAGCATATATTATTTACGTGTTGGACTCTGAAGCATAAGGGCTACAAATGGGGAAAGTTACAATTTCTTCTCTCAAGGAATAGTCCAACAGTTTAATTCATTCCACAACCATTGATAAGGGTCATTGGTGTTATACTTGCTATAGAAACAGAGCAACCATATATAAAGAAACCCAATAAAAAATCATGTTTTTAAAAAATATTCTTTATCTGATAAAAATAGGGCCTCTATATTATTACTGAATGTATATTGTTTTCTTTATTTTAACTATTTCAATGCTTCAGTATGACCCTATGTACAGTCAGTGAACATCTCCCAGCAGCCTTGCCATTTGGGACTGAAATTGCTATCACCAGCACACACATACTTTAGGAAATAAGCTTTTTTGTGGAGATTTTTTTCCTCCCTGATTCAAAGTACTAACACCAGACTCTGGATATGAAAAGACTCTGCTTAGGCTCTAGAGCAGGGGTGGGCAACCCCTGGCACGCGTGCCGAACATGGCACGCCAGTAACTTTTGCTGGCACACGAAACCCTCTCTTATAATCTTCCATTTACAATTGTGAATCTTTGTTCTCAGTGATGAATTTTGTTAAGTCTCATAATAGGAGTAGCCTGACGGATGAAAGTAGTAGCTCGTGTATATCTCTGAAGGTCATGAAATATAAACCTGATGTAAAATCTCTGTCATCAGTGATGCAGCAGCAAAAGTCCCACTGATAATATCAAACGGAGTCATAAAGTTTTCTGTTCGACTATCAGTGTACATGTATACATTAAAAAATAAATGTATTTTTCATCATCATATTCTGTGTTTTTGTCGCTCGAATGAATTTTATTATTTCTTCAAGGTTCTTCACATACGTACACCTTAAGAGATATCAAGTAGGCATAACATGTTCTCAAAAATTAGGGTTGGCACGCAGAAGAATTTTGAGTCAGAGATTTTGCTGGTTTTGGCACGCACTCACAGAAAGGTTGCCCACCCTGCCCTAGAGAGTATCGCCATCTAGGCTACATGATGCTCATGATGCTCCATGCTATTATGAATGTTCTGAAATGCTAATGAACCTCATTTTGAAAAGAATTGATTATTGATGACATTAATATCGTTCTAAGCTACATTTATTTAGCTATCCACACAATTTAGCACTTTACAGATCTCTATGTTCATGAATTTGCCCTGTTATTTTTAAGACTGTTTCTAAAGTCTTGGCCAACGTGGTTCAGTGATTAGAGTGTGGGCCCATGCATTCCCTATCAACGGCACATACCTGGGTTGCAGGTTTGATCCCTGGCCCTGATTGGGGCATGTGCAAGAGGCAACCAATCGATGTGTCTCTCTCACATTGACCTTCCCTCCTCCTCCGCCTCTCCCTTTTCCTCCCCCTCTCCCTCTTTTCTCCTTCCCTTCTCCTCCCCCTCCCCCTAAAAATCAATGGGACAAATATCCTTGGGTGAGGATTAGTAACAATAACAACAACAAAAAAGATTGTTTCTACAGTATTCTAGTTGTCCAGCCTTTTTTTTTCTTGGCTTATTTGAAACTTGTATGTAGCCTCATAAAAATAATAAAGATAGACTTTGTCATGTTATTTCCCAAAGTTTTTTGTTCTTCCTTGTTAAATATTGTTTATGTGTGGATGTATATATGAAATCTTCTTAATGTAGTTTGAATACACCTCAGACCCTACTTATTGCTTTTTTTTTTGGAGCCTTTTTATTTATATTTGTATTCTGTGTATGAGTGATCTCTACTGTTGTGACTAAGAAAGTGTTTGTCCTTGACAATGCATTAGGTAAGTTTGCCCTGTTTCCTGTTTTCTTTCCTATTTCTCTCTGTTAGAAGTTCTCACCCTTCTATTTGAAACTTCCATATGCCTTTATTAACATGTAAGTAAATGTCCTGTAAAGTTTAAAAAAAATTCATGATTTCAAAAATAATATTTAAGGAAAAATTTGAAATCACAGCAAACACAACTCTGGAAAACCATTGTGATCATACACAAATAGCTGATATCAATTTTTATGAGACGTGTTTTCATTGTCAGTCATTGTTTGCACTTCTCATTCTTGGTTTTGCATTTTCTTTGATCTTTTTCTGCTGCTTAGATACTTAGCCTATTGGCTTTTAAAAAAGTAGTTTGATTATTCATTCTAAAATGGCACTAGTATATACTTATGGCAAATTTGTGAGAAAGAAGAAAAGGAGAGACAAAAAGCTGTTTTGGTTTCAAAATGTCACTAATGTAAATTTATTTCCCGATTTTTTTTTCAATTTTACATACCTTTTTGTAAATTTTTAAAAAATTTTGTTGTATACATGGCAACTTAATTCTTGCGTACTAGCTCAAGTGAATACATCAGTTAACCAGATCCTTACTCTTGGACACTTAAATTGTTCTTATTTTTTATTTTTTGCCACAGATTAAAATCTTTATACTACCACTTTTGAAATTGTTAAAATACATTTTTAGTTTCATTTTTAAAAACGTCCCTTATTTAGTTCGCTCGGGTAAAGTTTTAAGGTCTATCCTGGCTAAGCGCATGGACTTTGGGACACAGGCAGTTCTAAGATTAAGAATTCAAGCTCGTTACCTTACCACTCCTGGCTGCTTCATCTGTAACTGGGATGAAAATATAATAAATGCACCTATCTGTTAGGGTTGTTGAGGGAATTAAATGAAATGAAACAAATTTCTTAAAATAGTGTCTTATACACAGTTATGCTAAATACAAACCTGGAGTAATTGTTGAATTTTTCTATTTTACAGGAATAAAGGAGTTAAAATTAAATTTAGTCTCATTTATATATTATGTCTCGTATGCCCTCTCCTCTATTCGAGTGGTTCATCAAAATCTGTTTACAGAGTAAATGAGAGAATTTCCGTTTGTGAGATGGCAAAAGTCCTCTTGTTGTAAATTAATTTTGTAGTTAGAAATTCTGGAATGCTTGTTACTCATTTATCATAGGTTTCACGGAAATGGCTCTGTCTGGCATTATAAGACTGCTTTACAAAAATCTGGCTTTGGGGTTGGTAGTATTTTATGTCCTCTGACTGTCCCTCAGATAGTCAAACTAGTTGGGGTCCATGTTATATAGAAAAGTTTTTTTTTATCTTGTTAATTATTTTCAAACAGCTTTATTCTTAATGTTTAAACGAGAAATGTCAGGCATAACTTATTTGGCAAAATACATAGAGAATGACGATAGTGTGTACTTTATCAGAGGCATTTCCTAGAACAATATAGAATTACACGAGGTAAGGGAATGCCTATTTTACAGAGTCAGAATATGATTTGCTCACAGTTCTCGTGAAATAAATAACTCATTTCTTTTCAATCTTAAATCCATAGAAATGCTTTAAAATTGTTCAGTACTTTCTCAGTAGCTGTCTTGCTTTTTATAACAAAGGCATATATTTGCTTGTCTATAATACCTTAACATTTGTTTAAGTGAATTATATACATGTCATTACATGAGGAGACAGTTTGGATTACTAATTCAAAATAATTTTAATTTAGAAAATATCTTATTAGGGTTTAGTCTTTTTTTCATCATAAATATAATGCATGCTCATTTCACATTTAGACCATTTTTAATACTAATAAATATTAGAAAATCATCACTTTGGCAATTACCAACATAATAATTGTTTTAGGCAAGAATTACCAATGGATACTAAAACTACTGGTGAGAGTTTGATGAGGAAAGTATATTTATGTAATGCCTGAATATTTTCTCATAGTATACTTATTAATTACAAAGTTTTGCAGAAGGATAAATAACTTTACAGTGGAGAAACCGACAAGACAGCACCTTAACAATGTGACCAAACTTAACATCACCAGTATTGGATCAAACTAATATCCTGTGCCACTGGGAAGGTACAGCATAGCCTCTGTGGTCTTCCTGCCAAAAGGGCATAGCCTGAATCACGAGGAACCAAGAGATGAGCCCAAATGAGTGTCATTCCACAAAGTAACTGATCTGTACTCTTTTAAAATGTGATAAAAGACAAGAATAAAAGAAGAATGAGACAATCTGGCCAGTGTGGTTCAGCTGGTTGGAGCATCATCCTGTACACCAAAAGGTTTCAGGTTCACTTCCAGTCAGAGCACATACCCAGGTTGCAGGTTCGATCCCCAGTTGGGGTGTGATGGAAGGCAACTGATTGATGTTTCTCTCTCACATAGACATTTCTCTCTCCCTTCCTCTCTCTATCAGCTCAATAAAAACATGTCCCCTGATGAGGATCTATAATAATAAAAGCGTAATATGCTAATTAGAACGGACAGCCAAATGACCTTCTGGATGACCTTCGGGACGAAGTGGGAACTGCGAGGGCCGAGGCAGCCACTGGGGCATTGCAAGGCTGAGCCCCTTGCACGAATTTCATGCATCGGGCCTCTAGTTAAAAAATAAAAAGAGAGAGAGACTGAGACTACAGAACAGTTCCATTTTAAAAGAAACTGAGAGACCTGACAATGAAATGCACCATGTGATCCTGGACTGGATCGTGAAACAGGGAAAACATATTTTTATTTCTTTTGCATTAAAGAATATCATTGGGACAACTGGCATAATTTGAATGAGGTCTGGGATTACTAAATAGTATTATATCAGTGTTAATTCCAGATTCAAGTAATTGTACTATGGTTTTATAAGAGAATATTCTTACTTTTAGAACACATACACCAAAATATTTAGAAGTAAAAAGGCAACCTATCTGCAATTTACTCTCAAATGGTTCAGGGAAAAACATTACATATAGAACTGGAAAGAGCATGATAAAGCAAGTATGATTAAGACATTAACATTCATGAAATTTGGATAGAGGATATATAGGAATTCTTTGTACTATTTTTGCAACTTTATTGTAAGTCAGAAATTATTTAAAAATAAAGTTTTTAAAAATTTTAAAAGTTGTCAAACTGTACATGTTAGATCTGTGCAAAGAACCCATAAAGAGTTTTAAACTTTGTGACTGTAATTCAGCATCTACAACTGTATTCTAAAGAAATATTCCGGAACACATGTGTGTGTGTAATGATTTATGTGCAGTGCTATCTATCTATCCCAGAATTAACCATAACAGCAAGCCCAGTAAATATGAATCAACAAGGGAGTAATTAAATTATGGCACATATATAATAATGTATTGTACAGCCAATGAAATAATGACTTCAAAATAAAAAAATAATTATTAGTTGCTTACAAGGAGCCAAAAGAAGTAAAAAGTGATTTTGTTTTCAGAGACATATTTAATAACATGGGGAAAATGTTCACTATAATTGTGAGAGGAGAAAAGGAGTTTGTAAAAATGTATGTTCAATATGGTCCCCATTGTGTTTTCTAAAAATTATATGAATAAAATATATCTGAGCAAATTAATCTGAGAGGTAGAAGTTATAGTTTACTTACATGCTCTGCTTTTTAACTTTCTGAATTTTAAAAATGGTCTAAATGTAAAATGAGCATGCATTATATTTGATTTTTAAAAAAGACCTTTTTAAGTTAAAATTATTTTGAATTGGCAATCGAAACTGTCTCCTCATAATAATGACCTGTATGTAATTCATTTAAACAGATATTATGGTATTATAATTAAAAATAAACAAATATATACCTCTTATAAAAAGAAGCAAGACAGCTATTGACAAAGTACATAACAATTTTAAAGCGTTTCTACAGATTTAAGTTGAGAAGAAATTAGTTATTTCATGAGAACTGTCAGCAAATCATTATATTCTGACTGCAAAATAGGTATTTCCTCACCTCATGTAATTCTGTATTATTCTAGGAAATGCCTCTGATATAATACACACTATCGTCATTCTCTATATTAATTGGCAAATAAGTTAAGCCTGACATTTCTTGTTTAAACATTAAGAATATAGCTATTTATTAGATGACATTCTGCTTTAAGATAAGCTTTTCTTTATGCCCCCTTTATTAATTTACTAGAGGCCCGGTGCATGAAATTCATGCATGGCAGGGGGGGTCCCCCTCAGCCCAGCCTGCACCCTCTCCAGTCCGGGACCGCTGGCTCCTAACTGCTCACCTGCCTGCCTGCCTGGTCACCCCTAACTGCCCCCCCCACCAGCATGGTTGCTCCTTACTGCCCCCCCTGCCGGCCTGGTCACCCCCAACAGCCCCCCTCTGCTGGCCTGGTCACCCCCAAATGCCCCCCCCCCCCCAGCCTGGGGAACCCCTTACTGGCACC